>NC_044319.2:54594699-54894699 GCF_007474595.2 Lynx canadensis | reverse complement strand
TCATCAATCTTTGTTGATTGTGTGTCTCTTCTACCTGGAATATAGGCTTCATGAGAGCGAAGGCTCTCGTTTGTTCTGTTCACAGCTATGTGCCCGAGGCACATACGTGTGCCTGACCTACATCAGCTGCTCAGTCAAGGTTTGAATGAACGAATGAAAGCAGGCACACGGTATGTGCCATCTTAAATCATGCTAAACTTTAACGTAATGTATGTCTGTGTCAAGAACGAGAGGTTTTAATGGTTGCATAATATTCTGTCATGTCGTTGTAAAGTACTTTTTGCTAGGTTTTCATTTTAAACTGTTGTAAATCATGCTCTGGTGAACGTCTTTGTACATGAAAGGTTCTCCCATCCAAGAACGCACGTTTGTGTGTGTGTGTGTGTGCATACACACACACACACACACACACACAATTATTTCCTTAGAAGTTACCAGTAAAATTGCTTTGTTGAAAACTACAGATATTCTTAAATATTCAAAGCCAAAAAAGCTTACACTGATTTATCAATACTGTCTAAATAAATGTTTCATCAATTACTCAACATTACACATGGACATTTCTCCTGCATTGTCTATGTATGTTTATAAAGTGAATTGAAGAGAAGAGAATATTATTTGAACTGAACCAACTAAGGTAAGGTACTTGGACCCCGTACATCATAGTTGCATTGTTTTAGTAGCTTATGCTTTATCATAGATGATAAAAAAAAAAAAATGAACGTATAAAGCCCTGCATTAATGATAATGCTGATCATGACTTGGAAAAGAAAGGCCAATACTCTTACACAAAAGCTAGATATAGTTAAGAGCTGTATTGACTGAATGATGTTTAGATTTTATTGCTCTACATTCATAGTCACCAAAAAAAAAAAAAAAATTGTAGCATTTAATTATTCGCCTAAAAATAACCATGTTCTTGTGAGTCTAAAAGCAATCCTCCAATCACATCTCCCATTGAAGCAGTTGTTTTAATTAGATTAAAAATTGTTAAGTTTTTAGGAGTAAAACTCCTGCAATAGTAAAACAGCCTGTTTCCTATTTTAACTGTGTGCTTTGTGTTAAATGAAAAAAAAAGGCATATCAGTATTTTAATTGCATATTTAAAAAAATAATTCATACTCAGCCTTTAAGTACTAATTTAAATATCATTTTTGGATACATGTCTTTCTTGATCTTTTCCAAAGTGATCAAACAGGTTAAATGAGCAATGAAAGAATTCAAACAAAAGAATGGAGTATTTTCCCATATGTTTCATTAGTAATTGGATTGCAGAATTAATTTTCCATACACTGGATGTGATATCCATTCATATCCTTTGTCCAAATGTTAATTTGTGTTCATCGTACATAATAAATATGATAATCCCTTGTCTGTTATCTTTGTGTGTAATTTACTATTTCAGTACACAAAACAGAGGCTTGTAGTGGTAACGTCCATCCAGTTTCAGATCTCATGATAGAAGAACATCTAAAGATTAAGCAGATTACCCTCCTGGTAGCAACTGGATAAATGTGTACTTGGTAAGGGCAAGCGAACACAAAAGAAATTCAGACTGGTTATTGTCTATATTGTGTACCTTTTCTGTGTATTTGAATTGCTTGAGCCAACGCTGGATGACTGTTAGTCAAATAAATAAGTTTCTGTGTTGAAAGTAAATTTCATTTACAAAATGCTCTTGTAAGAACAAGCAAAACATCGGTTCTTTCATCTTCTTCCACTTAGCATCACTTTGACTAGAGAATTCAGAGCTGGTTGGACCATAGACAACAGCACAGAAATTTCTTTTTGATACATCTTGTTAATAAGTTAATTTTCAAGGCTCAACTCTAGAACAGTTAGTTACCTGAGAGTGTGGAGGTATTGACGCATTATCTTAGTGGTTAAAGAAAAAAAACAGAAAAGTAATACATCACGGGTACTTACTTATTTGCTAGCTTACAGTGGTAAAGTGACCGTTTTGCTGTGACACTTGGTGTAAAGTGTATGCACCTGTATCTTTTTGTTCTTAGTTCTTAGAGAGTATATTTCTGCTAATCGCTGTTGTTGTGAAAAACAAAATAAAACTCCTGGCAAGCATGGTTTTTCTTCTCAGGAATTTTCTTCAATTCATGCAGAATAATGACTATTTGTTTTTGAAAATCGAAATCCCCTACTTTGGAATATTTGTATTCCCTTATAGAGTTAGATTTTCCCCTTTTCCCTCCTTCTAATGTACATTTCTTATAAATGTGTTTGCCTTTACAATTGAAATCTTTTCAGCTCAACACTGTATGTGTGGGTTTAAGTCTAATTGGCCTAAAGTGATTCTAGGGACTTGGGGTTCTTAAGACGTTTATGTAGGGCCTCTTGTGTTGAGAGGAGCAAATAATTCCGTGTATAAAATCTCAAATGATAAATCAGGAGTCAAATTAACATTACCTTTTCGAGTCGAGCATGAAATATAATGATCGGCCTATTCCTGATAACACAGGGGACACCAGTGTCTGTTTTCCGTGCCCGTGGCCCTCTAAACACTCTGCTGCTGCTTTTTAAACTCTCCTCAGTCATGCTTACTTTCAAGAAGATAGAGTGGCTTTTAAATTCAAACCAAGGAAAACTTTTAATGTAAAATGTGGGAAGGAAAAGAAATGAGGTCACAGTGTCATCTGGCCAGGCTAGTATGTATTTAAAAGCTTAACATACATATACCCAGCACATTTTTAAAAATAATTCTCTTCTAAAATGTCTTTTGCAAATATATTCATAACTTAATATGTGAATGTACCCAGGTTAGGACTTCACTAATGTTTTTTTCTTTCTTGATTTTTCTTTTTGAAAAGAGAAAACCTGCTCTGAAATCAATTGTAGACTTGGGGAATTTCATGCCCTTGACTGTTCAACACAGATACACCGACTGTATTATTTGGCTATAAACCAGAGAAAGTTGTAGCTGAAATGGAAAAGCAGGACATTCTATCACATTTTGAATATGCTTTCAAAGAGTTGCTGGAAGGTGAGCATTGACTCAATGATGTAATATGTGGAGTCAAACTGAGTATTTGCTGTGCTAGAGAAAACTAATGGAAACATTCACTTGGGGTAAGACAAATGGTATTAAATGAGAAAACACACCATGAATTGCAAATGGAGCTGAGTTAATTTGTTGCTACAGTAGTGTTGCCCTACTGTTAAATGAAGGCTGTGTAATTATCTTGCTGGCAGAGATAATGTCAGAACCTCATTTCTCCTTACATGCCTCGTTTTTACATGAGGGCTAATTGAGCTGCAAGGTGACAACTGATTATATATGGCTATCATCGGGTCCTCTTGCTCAATTTGCAAACAATGGTACCCTTTTTTTAAGTGAGGATTTTTATCAGACTTCAAGTAAGGTGTTAAAGAAACTTTTTGAACTGCTTGAGTAATTTGCGGCATTCTTTTCTACCTCTAAATTATTCTGGAATAAATTATCCTTTTTTACGGACACTTCCTTCAAACTTTCTCTTCATGCTTTTGGCATGCTTATTATCCACTGTAGTTGAAGGAAATAGCAATAGTAGTGAACTTTTATTTTGTAGCACCTTATGGTTTAGTCAAAATTTATCTGTCTTCTATTTCTTTCGTTTCTCCAAATGTAGAATTGTTTGGGTACTGGAAATAGAATGGCAGAAGTTCAAATAATAGGGAAAAAGTGCTTTGTTTGTCAGAGTCAACCGAATTAAAATATCACATGTCTTGCTTTGGGTATCAGGCACTGTACTCATTAGCCTGTAAATCTTTTCTGTCTCACTATCTTGGTAGGTCTTAGCAGAAAAAAAGATGTTTATTAGAACCAGTCTCATTAATTGTGACAGTCCACAAGGAGGCGGTATTTTATACAGTAAAATTTGCTCTTTTTTTTTTAATGTTTATTTATTTCTGAGACAGAGAGAGACAGAGCATGAACGGGGGAGGGGCAGAGAGAGAGGGAGATACAGAATCGGAAGCAGGCTCCAGGCTCTGAGCTGTCGGCACAGAACCTGACTCAAACTCACAAACCGTGAGATCGTGACCTGAGCCGAAGTCGGTCGCTCAACCGACTGAGCCACCCAGGCGCCCCAGTAAAATTTGCTCTTTATGAAAAATCTGAAGGGTCGAACAGTGTAATTAGTTTTGGTGGTTGGTGATGTTCCTGAATATATGCTGGACGGAATTCATTATCTCAAGAAAAAAGCTAATAGAGGCTGTATAACTGTAGTTCAAATAAATGGACAAACTATTGCTCAGTTGGGGAATCTCCTGGTTTAATATAAAACTCTAGAATTTATATAGGAATTCTAACTGAGATTATCAAACAAGGGCAGTAGGAAGGAAGGTGTCCCTTACTGGCGTGACAGCTTAAGCTTGAAAATAAAGATCGGACAAGTGGAAACTTTTTGGAATCCCAGAGTAGGTTGGAACTCAACAGAAACCTCATGACAACCTTATTGACGATTGTCATTGTCAACAACAGCAATAACAACAAAAGGCTGATAATGTAACAAAAATAGTGTGTTACCAAATATTTTATAGTACTTTCAGTGTTCAAAGTTCAGTACTAGAAAATAATAGCAGGAATAGCTTGACCTTTGCTGCTTCCTTATGTCCTAGGCATCTCAGTTAATCTTTACAATAACCATATGAGATGGATAATATCATCCACTTTTAACAGATGAAGAAAGTGATATAGAGAGAAGTTAAGTAGCTTATTCAGAATCACACTGCTGATGAGTGACTTATGAGACACTAATCAGACTCTGTGGTTTGGGCATACCTATCTATCTCTAGTTCATTAGTGAGTAAATGGAAGCTCAGTGAGTTGAACAACTCGTTTCAGAGGAGGTAGTTAATGCAGAACTGTGGGTCACAGAGGGGTCTTTTCACTCAAAGTTTGCTATTGTTGCTCTTTGTTACTCAGGCCTTAACGTTTTCTCGATCAGTGTTTTCTGTCCTAGTGGTTTTCCAACTGTGTTCCCTGGAGCCCTTGATTTCCTTGTGAAGGTTCCAGGAAGTGGTTAATAGGATTGGAATTCAACCTGCTATCAGTCATAGTTCTTTGCCCTTAGAGTTCTGAGCAAGAGTTTATTAGGAAAATTTCCACTGCCTACAATGTCATAAAATACTGTGTTCTACTCCATGTAATAATAAAAAAAGAGAGGCATCTTGGGGCGCCTGGGTGGCTCAGTCGGTTAAGCACCCGACTCTTGATTTTGGCACAGGTCATGATCTCACGGTTCATGAGTTCGAGCCCCACGTCAGGCTCTGTGCTAACAGTGTACAGCCTGCTTGGGATTCTCTCTCCCTCCCTCTTTCTCTCCTCCCCCACTTGTACTCTCTCTTTCTCTCAAAATAAATAAACTTAAAAAAATTGTTTTTTAAAAAAAGAGAGGCATCATTGAGCACCACTGTTTGGTGGTATTTCCAAACTGTTTGTCTCCCCCTTAAACACTGGAACACTTCTCAGGTCATTTTGGATTGCTAGAATTGAGCCTGACGCCTGGGGCGCTGGTATGGCTGTTCTCCTGTCCCCATGGCACCTGGTGGTAAACAGGAGAATAGGTGTATGATCAGGGTGGGTCAAAACTCAGCATGCCTGATCGAGGAGGTATATTCTCTAAAATTCCCAGGTACCTGCTCTGAGAGCCAATCCTCAGAGAAAGTTTTCTGTCCCTAAAGTCTTGATATTACCCAAAAAGATCCCCTTGGGTCCATTCAGAAGCAAAGCAATTCCCTCGCCATCCCCTACAGAGGAGAGGTGCCTGTGACCTGTGTACCCTATTTGTCATTGTTTTATCTCCCATGCGTGGGGATAAGAATAAAGAGGGTGATCCGGCCGATGGGTACGTAGTCCTATATATATAGTTGTGCTACTCAAACTTTCAGTGAGCCTTCTAGATAACCAGTTATCTCAGAAGAAAGTGGAGAAAAGCCCATTGGCAGAAGAGGCAATAAACACCCATGTGTAAAGATTGGATTTGGAAAATGAACTTGCTACAGGTCAAAATGTGAAAAGAGTAACGGGATTTTTTTACAAAGTTAAACAACAACAACAAAAAAAGGCGCTTCTGCCAAATATGGTAGGTAGGCTTGCGTGAAATGCATTGAATACATGTACACATACCATTGATAAATGTCATCATAAATCTTCTCACTGCTTGAAGTGCCACATATTTTTCAGTTTTTTACTCTCCAAATTTAATTTTATCGCAGTGACTGCTGTGCATATGTTTTTAGATGAACCTTTTCTTGAGTTCTAATGACATCAGAGCTCCTGTCAGCAAAGCATTGGTGTTTGTGATTATTTTATTAAGTTTCGTAGCAGATGCAGTTATTTACCCCCATGTTGAGTTGTAATTTTAAGTGTCTGCTTTGATTCTGCCTACAAGGAAAAAAATCAAGTGTATTGCAGAAATGACTTTGAAAACTGCAGCATTCCAAAAAGGTGTAAATAATGCACAAATGGTCTCTTTTTTTTTTCCCAAAAAGTGAATGGAATTATATTATCAAAACTTTCTTTTCTTTTTCCATTTTTGTATTGAGATATAATTGACATAGAGCATTGCATTAGTCTGAGGTGTGCAGCACAATGGTTCAGTGTATGTATACGTTGCAAACTGATTACCACGATAGTTAACATCCAGCCTCGCACGGAAGTGCACTTTTAAAGCCTTCTTTTCAAACTTCTGGTATTCCCTTGCCTTTTGAAATGAAGTTTCAACTAAGTGAGCTTTTTTGTTTGTTTTCCTGTCCCACCAAATAACCCATACCGTGCTCAATGTCAAGTTTAAGATCTTCAAAAGGAGCTATCCTATTAGGAAAGAAAGTGTAAAATGAAACTTTAACTGATTAGTGTCTGAAGAAGAAGAAAATTACTGTAAGTTGGTGGTTCTTAAGCACAAGCAGTTTGCCCCCCGTGGGAAACCAGACAGTTTGGGCTGTCACAGCGGGGTGGGGCACTCCTGGCATTTGTGGGAAGACACCAGGGATAAAGCTAACCATCCTGTAACACACAAGATAGTCTCTCCCAGCAAAGAATCATCTGTCCTCAAACGACAATACTGCAAGGGTTGAGAAACTCTGCTCCAACTGAAGGGTAAATAAAACCCCGGTTCATAATTGCTGGGTGATTATATTCAGAATATTTGAGTTTCATTTATTCCTTTAATGTTTTATTTGATAACATTTAGTCTTTTTCTGAAGTTTTTTTATTTATTTGAGAGAGAGAGAGAGAGAGAGAGAGAGAGAGAGAGAGAATGCACAGGGGAGGGGCAGAGAGAGAGAGAGAGAGAGAGGGCACATCCCAAGCAGGCTCCACGCAGGGCTTGAACCCATGAACCCTGAGATCATGACCTGAGCCGAAACCGAGAGTCGTACGCTCAACTGAAAGCCATCCAGTTGCCCCAACATTCAATCTTGATGAAAGAAAATCTGTTTAAGGATGTATGTGTGTGTTTGTATGTGCATTCTAGGTTAGAATAAGACAGCATGTTCCTTCATTATATTTGGAAAGTGTTTGTTGGAGAAATTGAAAAATTGGGTGTTTCCATTCATTTGGCATTTACTGAACTCCACTATACTTAAGACACTGATGATTAAAGACAGGGGGTGGAAATACTTCTAAGGAATTTGCTGTTAAATGATGAAGCAGGTCATGGAGAGACTCTCAGAACTATCTGCTGAGTGCCATGGTAGTGGACACGTGATGTGCGCTCATATGGTAGTGGTAAAGACAGGGCCCCGCGGGGCGCCAAGCAAGGACACGTGATGTGCGCTCATAGCGTGGGTGTGGGAAAGACTTTGCAGTAGAACATCTCTGAGCTGAGTCTTGAAAGACGAACAAGAGTAGCCATGAGCATGAGGTAGAGAAGAAGAGGAAAAAGTGTACCAATCACCGAATAGCCAGATGAGGGACAGGGAGGAGTGGAGATCTTTCCTCATCTATGGATTTTGTGTCTCCTGATCTCTGAGTCTCTCTCACGTGTGCTTACAGGGCTATTATGACTCTGGCATTCACTCACATTTGGGCTCTTGCTGGCTGTCTGGGTCCTCTCTTCCGAAGTCCAAGCTCTGTCGTGGTGTCTCCCCAAAATGCTGATGGTGCTCGCTCACTCTCTGTCGGGCTCCTCACTTGCCTTCACTCACACCCAGGCTTGGGCTCTCCCGCAGCCACTTTCCCCCTTGCCTTCAGCCTGGTTGTCAGTTTTTTCACCCTTCCTTTTTTCCATTCCTTTAAGCCAGTTTATATGTCTGTAATGTGATAGATAAAGGTAAGGATAACCCTTTGTTAAGGATAGAGACAAAGCGTAAAGTGGCTGATATGAGAAACAGGACTCAAGGAGGCACTAGCCAGCTCTCAATGGACTGTTAGAAAAAGGAGTTTGATTCTTCATGGCATAGGTAGAAAGAATCGATTGAAGGACCTATATTCAGAATATATCCAGAATCATATTATTTCTCAACACCTTGCAAAGGATTTATAGCAGGGAGATGATAGGTTTCCAATTTAGAATGGTAACTCATGGCCCATAGCACAGTGTAGTAGGTGAGAGGTATATTTTGGCATTAGCTGATGTGGTTTGAATTCCAGGTATAGTACCCAAGGCTGCGTGATCTACACATGTCATGTCACCTCTTCATGCCTCAGTTTTCTCGGCTCTGAAATAATTGCATTGTTTTCATAGGATTTTGTTGTACCTTTCAGGAAGATTTGGTCCAGCTTTTAATTAACTGTTTAATTACATGTATAAATTAATATGATTGCACACATTATTGTGACAGTGTAGACCGGTATGGCCAGGTGGCAGTATGAAGGGGGACATTTGCTTGAGAGCGATTTAGTGGCTTTGGTGAACAGGATGTGATTTCCTCAGAGTATAGTTGGATGAAGTGAAAGGAAGGAGGTGTCAGCAATAACTTCTAGACTTTTGCCTGGGTGCTGGTTGTTTGTGGTCTTTTGTTTTGTTTTCTTTTAATGATAACCCACAACTTCTTTGCGTTTTGATGAGGTGGAATATGGAAAGGCTAAACAGAGAAGATCTCAGAGTTTAATTTTAAAAACTAAATGCTGACTTGGAATTGGGTGGTTGTATGGCTGGTGAGCTTTTTAGGTTGGTCCTTGACTTTTTTTTTAAGTGAGTTGGATGCATTAGTCAGCATAAGGGCTCCATAGTGCATTTAAACACACAGGGTAATTAAATTTGTACATTTTATGTCTGATTCCATTGTTTAATGTTATCATGGAGTAAACCCTATTAGTAAAAGATACCTGACTTCATACGTATTCAGTGTTAAAATAGATTTAAATTTAGTACTTAAATTTATTTAGTGCTTACTATATGTCAAGCACAGTGCTAAGTGTTTAAATATATTACCTTCTGGGGCCCCAGGTAACTCAGTTGGTTAAGCATCTGAATTTGGCCCAGGTCATAATCGCATGGTTGATGAGTTCAAGTCCCACTTTGGGTGAACTCAAGCCCTACTTTTGGTGAGCCCCGCTTATCTCTCTCTTTCTCTCCCTGTCTGTCCCCACCGCCGCTCTCTGCCCTCGTGGGGTTCTTTCTCTCTCCCTCTCTCTCTCCCTCTCTGCCCCTCACTCACTTTCACCTCTCCAAATAAATAAATAAATAAATAAACAAATAAATAAATAACGTTCTGCACACAGAAACCCTTTAAAGACAGTGGTTATCGACCCTGACAGATGAGGCCGCTATAGCCTCAGGAGGTGAATGGGTTGCTCAAGGTTATGCACACAGTCTAGATAGAGCCCCGTTTCTAATCATCTGTGTGTGTGGCTCCAAAGCCTGTGCTTTCCACAACAATATAAAGCTATTATATATAATTAGTAACATTTTATGTTTGAGATTGATGAGATAACACAAAAATGCTTTGAAAAAGCCAGTGGGTTAGAAAATCATTAGCCTAAGAATCGTAAGATGCAGATGGTGATTCTGAAGCATTGTACAGATTAATTTGTATCTTCAATTTATCAGCTTGTTAAACAGTAGTGAAGTTTGACTTCTGCTTATCTTCCCGCAGGGATATCATGTACTGAAAAATTTTAAGAATTCAAAATGATATCTTATGAAAGGTGCATTAATGGACAATTGAACATTGATGCAGGAATAAATAAACAACAAAACAGAACAAGGAGTCCAAAACAAAACCACATACAAATAGTATCCTTTGTTATACGACAAAGGATATTACAGATCAATGGGAAGAGGATGGACTTTTTAACCGGTGATTTCATTTTTTAATCAGGGAGAATGAGTTGTTGATATGGAGGGAAATGTTATTGGAATCCCTACCTCACAGCATATGTAAAACTCAATTCCAAGTAGATTAAGCACATAAATGGAAAGTCAGAGCTATAACACTTTAAAAAAAAATATTGGAGGACAATTACAAGACCTCAAAGCAGAAGAATTTCTAAGCAAGATAAAAAAGTGTAAACCATAAAGGAAATGATTGATAAACTTACATTAAATTAACAACTTGACATTTGTAAAGGAGAGTGAAAACACACACACGTGCATCCACATGAACATCCTATTCCACAGAGTGGGAGAAGCTTTTAGGGACACAGATAGCTGTCAAAGTTTAGAATCTAAAATATATAGAACATAAGTTAGTAATTAGTTATTAGAAAAATAAACACCATAGAGAGATGGGCAAGTGAACACAACAGGTGTTTCACAAAAGAGGAAACACAAATGGCCTATAGACGTGAAATGTGTTCAACTTTATTAGAAATTAGGGAACTGTAACTAAAATCACAGTGAGATATAATTTCTTTCTCATCAGATTTACAAAACTTAAAAGCAGACAATCGAACTGTTAGCAAGGTAAGGGTTAATGGAATCCCTAAAACTTTGCTTCTGAATGCACACTGGTATAACTCTGTTGGAAAAGGGCAGAAACCAATAAAGAGTGCATACCTCATAAATTTACAATTGCCCAGAAGTTATATATCCTACAGAAACTTTTCCACTTTTGTGCAGCGAGTCATGTATAAAAATATTCATAGTAGTAATCTTTGTAAGATTGAAAAACTAGACACACACTCAAAAAAAAAAAACCCACAAATAGGGATTAGCAAGAGAATGGATAAATTGTGGTATACTCATTGCATGGAATAGTGTACCAATAGGAAAAAAATAAGTGAGCTACAGCTACATGCATCAATATTAACAAATCTCACATTATATCAGAAGAAAGGTGAAAAGTAATACATACAATATGATTCCATTTTGAGATTGAAAAAACTACACTATATTGTTTAGGGATACTAAACTGGTGGTAAGAGTAATAAGTAAATAAAAATGAATACGTCAGAATTCAGGGTAGAGAACTCAGGAGGAGAAGGAGGGAGATGTAAATGGGATAATGTGGATGGGCCATCTAGAATGGGTTGACATTCCAATTCTTGGCCTGACATATTGTTTCTGAAATGTTCATGTGTTTTTGTACAGTCTTAACTGTGTAAGTTATATTTCAGTTTGTATTGTAAAAAAAGACAATACATGTTACCTGTTTTTCTATATTTTTGTTTCTGTAACATTAGTTGTTTAGATTCATGTTCTAGAAAAAAGATAGGCTTTCCTGGAGAAAATATAAAGACATAAATCCATCATTGCATGATCTCAAAATATCTTTTCCGTATTATGAAAGAAGGAGCCATCCCAGTGATTTTTAGATTGAACTTCTTTTGTTCTGTCTGTGGTTTAGCACCAAGTAAAGAAGTTGTGATCAAGACCCAGCTCTACCACAAAGCCAGTCTTGTGACTTTGGAAAAATCCTTTCCCTGTCTGATCCTCAGTCTCTCCTTCTGCAAATGGGTATATTAATCCTGCCCTTCCAAGATTGCTGTAGGATAGTAGTTGTGAAGGAAGTTGATAAACTTCAAGATAAAGTACAGTTAAAAATGTGCATATGAGATCAGAACTCCAGTCCCACTTCTGTGTTGCTGAGTGCCATACCTAACACATAACCCAAATAGGAGTTCTGTTTGCAGGAGCTGATTTGGAAATTGTGTGTGGCTCTTTTTTGAACCATAAAGATTCTCTAAATGGGGACCGGAATGGACTACCTTTGTGAACTTTTCCTGCCAAGTCCACAGGCTCTCTCCCTGATTCAGCCACCACTGCAGGTGCTTAGTTGCTCCTATGTTTGTTTACCACCGCACTGGTCAGCAGAGGCGGAGCTGAGGAGAAGGGCTCTCAGCATCCAATTCTCTGCAGCCTGCCGGAAAATGATAACCCACTGAGGTGTTAATTTATGTTAGTTATCTTATTGTTAATTTGAATTAACAGTTCAATTAAGAAGTATCTTCTTGGGCATTTCCATTTTTTTTTAATGTTTATTTATTTATTTATTTTGAAAGAGGTGGGGGGGGTGTGGGAGGGACAAAGAGAATCTCAGGCAGGCTGTGCACAGACAGTTGTAGACATGGGGCTCGAACTCAAAACTATAAGATCATGACCTGATCCAAGAGCAAGTGTCAGACCCCTTAAATGACTCAGCCACCCAGTTGCCCGGGCATTTCTGTTTCTTACCCCATAGTGCTTCTGAGCTAAGTGAAGGTAAGGTTCAAAATGGGACCAAACCTCTGGTAGTAAAAACACATCATAATATCCAAACCTCCATACCCCAACATACAAGCAGGAACAAAGTAGGAAATATGTCCTGCTTAGCTGTCTCATCAGTGTAGTGAAAAGCTACAATAGCATATATAGGAGGCCACTTGTAAAGGAATTTGCAGAGACTTTCTATTTAGAACTTTGATTCCTCCATAACCTTATAAAATGAAATCATTGAATATCATTAGGCTCTGGGGAATAAAAGAAGATATAGACGATCTTTATAAATAGTTGGGGTTTTATATTCAATTGTAATGCTAGCTTACCTTTTTTCCACATTGCTTATACCACGTTGATTTTTAAGAAGAGAACCTGGCACCAAAAAATACCTATCTCAGTAAATCTTGGTTTTAGAAATCCATTAACAGTAAGGATGTAGAAACCAAGCAATGGCATAATACCAAGCAGGAAAAGATTCAGGTATCATAAATTTTCAAGCCATCTGTACACTAAGGACACTGATGAGTGAATCATACATCTTAGATGAATGGAAATCATATAAGCTCCTACTCTTCGTAGCTGGCTGTTCGGTAGTACAAGTGAAAGCTCTCTGAAATGTTTCCACAACTTTGGAGGGAAGATAAAAACAGACTATTTAAAATACAAAATGCATAGGGGCACCTGGGTGGCCCAGTCGGTTAAGCATCCGACTTCGGCTCAGGTCATGATCTCACAGTTGTGGCTTCAAGCCCTGTGTCAGGCTCTGCACTGACAGCCTGGAGCCTGCTTTGGATTCTGTGTCTCCTCTCTCTCTGTCCCTCCCTGCTCATGCTCTCTCTCTCTCTTTTTCTCTCTCTCTCTCTCTCAAAAATCAATAATAAATACATAAACAAACAAACGTTTAAAAAAAATAAAATATAAAATGAATAAATGGAAGAGAAAAGACTTAATTTAAAAAAAATTTAGGGGTGCCTGGGTGGCTCAGTTGGTTAAACATCCCACTTTGGCTCAGGTCATGATCTCATGGTTTGTGAGTTCAAACCCCATGTTGGGCTCTGGGCTGACAGCTCGGAGCCTGGACCCAGTTTCGGGCTCTGTGTCTCCCTCTGTCTCTGCCCCTCCCCGACTCACACTCTGTCTCTCTCTCTCCAAAATGAATAAACATTAAAAAAAAAAGATTTTTTTAATTTTTAAAAAATTTTTAATACTTGTTTTCATCATTGACTTTTTTTCCCCCGAGTCATCTCACATAACATACTCACATAGTAACATTCAAATTTCAAATGTAGGAGGATTTTGTTTTTTATGTCTTGAATAGAAACAAAATGATGTCTTTACATTTGATTTTAGCTATCTGAAGGGTTCTAAAAAGTACCGTGTGTGTGTGTGTGTGTGTGTGTGTGTGTGTGTGTGTGTAGGATTTATATTCCACCTGCTTCGAAAACAGATTTACAGTTGACTAGCTTGACATCTGAAGATTAGAAGATTATATCAGATTAAATAAAAGAAATTTGCCTTGTTAATGGGTTTATATATTCCTGAATCAAACACATAGTAACTATAGCATTTACAATAATAACAATAATGCTCAGATTGTGGCAGCTGTAATAGTTTCATTATTTCTTTCCTGTAGCTGTAACCTTTTAGTGTTTGCCATAGAGCACACTGTACTATAGATACAATTTAATCAATCGCCGGGCAATGTAGCATTATTAATGTGATCTCAAGAGATGCTCAAGTGGAGACGGGGCCTGAGTATTTTATACTCGAGGCTGCTGTGACTTTTGGGGCTCATTGAAGACTGGGCTGCCCTAGCTAGTGACCTCATAATTTCCAGAAGCAGGTGGAGGTGGCAATTATAGCTTCGGCCACTATCTTGAACTTTCTGTAGTAGGTGATGAATTGCAAATGGCTAGACCCTGTGCACAACAATAAACTCAAATAAATCTTCAATGTGTAATAATGACAAGACTGGAAGACTGGCAGCTATAACAAGGCTTCTGTTGTCACCCACTTTACTGTAGCCTTGATATTCATCATTATCAGCTGGAGCTAGCTTCAGAGCTGGACAAGAAGGTCCGAAGAAGGATGAGTTGTTTGCGCTGAAGCGTCCAGTTGGTCCCATCTGGACGAGAGTAAATGGGATTTTTTTTGCCTGTTCACTAGGCCAGAGCTGTCCATCATTTTAGGCAGGTATCTGATCACTTCATGCTGTGGGACAATATGGCTTTACACTGCTTGGCTCTCTCTTGGTAGTGCAATATAACATTTTTACCCTGTTTGAAGGCTTTTGGTTACTTTTCAGTTACATAAAAATGCCGTTCTATTTCACAAAACTGAGCTAATGATATTTTCCATCATTGACAACTGACTTCTCAAATGAGAACATAATTTTAATACAACCCAAATCGCCGGTGAAAATCTGTGTCCTGAATCATATGAAGTTGTTATGTTAAATAATAATGTACATTTTCTTCAGCAGCATGTAACTTATTGCTTTTAATTTTCAAAACAGTAATGTGGGCAATACAAAATTTAGAACCTTAAAAGCATTTTAAAGTATTACTTAATATTCCTAACCACTTTGCTGTTATTGATATATAGTATACATATTCTTACTAATAATAATGTGCCTGTGGCATTTCTGTCAAGATCGAGTATTCTGACAACTGAATACTATTTGATTTAAAATAAAACCATATTCACTTGATCCTTGAATGTTTTAACTCTGTGATAAGGTTAATCAATATAATATTATTCTTGGATTGATTGTTCTCCCCCTTGGAAGAAAATAAAGCTTTTAAAAATATAGATTTTGAACATTCGTTCATGAAGACTATGTAATTGCATATTTTGCATGTTGTCTTTGTTACGAGTATGATGTTCTTAAAAAGAAAATTTGAAAATTTAGTAACTGATAAGTGATTGATTTTCCTGTTAACCACAGCCATCTTTGATAAAGATTATAAGCATCCTTTTAGTGTGTTTTTATCACCTTTTTTCCATTTATTTTCCACTTTTTAAGGGAGAAGATCATATCATTATTAACATTTTAGATTTGATTTGGTCTTTAAGAAAAATGAATTCAATAATAGTGCAACCCTTTGAGCATTTTTGCTTTTGGCTTACTATATTCCTATTATCATTTAAATATATATTTCTAGATAAACCAATGATTATATCATTCAAATTCACTTTAACTCCTGAGATGATTAAAAAGTAAGACTTCTGAGGTTTCCATTTCTCCAAAATGCAGGTTCACTCTCAGGGTTCAGACCAACTGACATACCATCATTCATTTTTTGTCTTTCCTTCATAATAAATCTTTAAGCCTTGAGGCACCAGACTCATGCAGATTTCTTTGCATTTTAGTTTCTTGATGGAATACCAACTTCCAGTTTCAAAGGTAAAGCATATTGTATTTCATCTCTGCAGACCTGGCTTCACCCAGTAGTGGCCACATGAAAATATATGTCAAGAACACTGTTTTCTCATATTGGAATTTAGGCAATTTGTTTTCCGACTGTGGGCAGTTTCAACCTATTTTTGGAACCCCTTTGTGGCCTGACCATTCGTTCTCACATAATTTATGGTGGCACTGTAACATATGGACTTTCCATCACTGTCCAGCTGAAATTCTCTGTTGTGCATAGACTCTTCTCCCTTGCCTTCCTTTGGCTCCTGTCAGTATCTTTACTGCCTCTGGAACAGGTAAACCAGTATGGAATTTGTATTTGACGATGTACAGCTTCAACCAGAAGAGTTACTAAAGTAAATAATATGAATACACTTAGGAGAGTATACATATGGATATGACCCTGCTTAAGAATCTAATATATGGCAATTTATCGAAGTGTCTCCTAAATATGTAAAGGTTGAACCTGAGTTCAGGTTACTTCTGTAACTAAAGAAAAAAAAAAACAACAAAACAGAGAGAGAGAGAGGGTCACCTGGGTGGGTCAGTAGGTTAAGCGACCAACTTCATCTCAGGTCACGAACTCATTGTTTTTTGAGTTTGAGCCCTGCATTGGGCTCTGTGCTGTCAGCACGGAGCCTGCTTTGGATTCTCTGTCCTGTTCTCTTTCTGCCCCTACCCCCTGCTTGCGCTCTGTATCTCTCTCTCAAGAAATAAAGTTTAAACAGAGAGAGAGAGAACATGTAGTTTTATTCATGCGCACCAGGTTGGGCTATTGATATGTCAGTCGGTATTTTCTCCAGGTATTTCACGTTGAGACCTGCAACTGGCAGTTATGTTAGAATAAGATATTATTTAAGAATTTATCTTAATATCTTAATATTACCCTTGGCATCTGGTGTTGAGAAAGATTGCCAATGGTATCTAAGACTATGGTAACTGAAAACTAAATAATTTAAGTTAAAAAAATGGATGATATTAAATGATCGTAGTTCTTCTGTAATCGTCAAGTGTGGTATTCTACTTACTAGCCAATTGATCGTATGTAAGTGAAATAACTCCTCTAACTAAATTTTGGATTTCTCCTTGTAAAGTGCGTCGATACTATTTCTCTCATAGCATTTTGCTATGTTAATGGGTATAAACTCTTTAACGTGATTTCTGGCACAGTACTTTCAAATAATGTCATACATTATTGTTCAGATACAAGATAGAATTACATTTACGTTTCTGTTTCTCAGTTTATGGTTCAAAGAGCTAAACTGGTTGGCAAAGAGACCTTTTGGGCACTATTTCAAGGTTAAAATAGAAAGGAATAGCAGTCTTGATTCTCAAACTTCTCTGCCTCAGAATCACTGAGAGGGCTCGTGAACCTACAAGTTGCTGGGCTCCACGCTGAGTCTCTCATTCTGTGGATCTGGGTTAGGGCCTGAGAATTTGCATTGCTAGCAAGGGCCCAAGTGCTGCTGATGCTTCTGGGAACACTGATCTAGAGAGCCCCCTTCCTTGACTGATAATGACAGTGAGATGAACTAACTTATAAGCTCTGCATTTGCTGCGTGGCGACCATGGCACCAAGTGGAGAGCGCGTGCGGGCTGCAGAGAGCGGGCTTTGTTTACTGACCTACCAGCTTTGTATGCTTGTCTCTGTTTTGTTAATGACTTAATGAAAAACTCCGTGTTTTATTTTGTTGAGAAGTTGGGGGTTCTGGAATGACTTTGATTAAAATAAAAGATTATTTCAAATTATGAATCTTTTCAGATTGATAACAGGTATGTGAGCATTTATCTGTCCAGGTAAGCAGAAGTTCTCCATAACACCTCTGATTGTGTGCTATGTAATTACACTAACTAATCATGTAACTGCTCATCTTAATGATCACATGTCTTACTTGCCTTTCTACGTGTATTTAAATAATTCTCTTAATATAATATATAATGACAAAAATACAGTTCAGTATTCCAGACATTTTATTGCTCATACTGAAATATTGGTTCAGTAAGGTTATATGAAACAGACAGACATTTTCCACTGGCTAATAGAATTTAAAAAATGATTTTAAAACCACATTTTAAAAATAACTTTATTTCGAGGACAAAGTAAGCTATTTTATTTTTGGAAGTAAATTTTACTCTCTGAGTTTCCGTTTCTGAAGCAAGTTTATTTATCAGCAGATTCTTTTCATACTGTATGTATGTATGTATGTATGTATGTATGTATGTATGTAAGGTAAGCTCTACACCCAGCATAAGGCTTGAACTCACAACCCCAAGATCAAAAGTCATTTGCTCTGTCACCTGAGCCTGCCAGGCACCCCTCAGTCGGTTTTTTTTAAGTCATTTTTTAAACCAGGAAAATAAATAACTTCAAGAAAATGTGACTTTTCATTGAGGACAGGTATCCTTCACTGAAAAGAATTACAGCAACTGAGGATAACATAATCAGCTTGTATTTAACGCTATCCTAAATATCTTCTCACATGATTATAGTTGGTTTTCCTTCTTGGGAATGACAACTTTGAGGGCAACAGCTGTCTACTTTGATGACTGCTATGTCCCTAGGGTCAAATCACTACCCAGCACTGAGCAAGTATCCATAAATATTTGGTGAATAAATGAATAATAGGAATCATTACTGGTGTTCGTGTTGGTGTTGCTGCCTTTTATTGAGCATGTACCATATGGTAGGTCTTTTGCTAGGTATTTACATGTCTTCAATTCCCATCACAACCTGCAAAGATAGATCTGATTAACCACTGAGGAGCCTGAGGCTTAGAGAAATTAGAAACCTACCTATCCCCTGTCACAGATAACAAATGATGCACCCTTGTCTTTCTGCTATAGAACCTAGGCTCTTCCCACCATGCCATGCTGGCTCAGAGTCTCATATTTTGGGGGTAGAATAGAAACATGTATTCAGGGAGAGAAACATGGACTATTCACGAGATTGGCATTTATAGGGAGATAGGAAACAAACTGGGCAATAGACACTTTACTCCTTCAGGGCCCTCCCATTAAATAAGTAATCAGAAGGCAATGAGGTTTGATTTTGTTTGCACATAGCTTAAAGCAGTTGGCGCCCAACTAAAGCATGATTTTTACACCCAACTAAGCTGTGAACCTAGATAAAGTGAAAGGTTTCAGTCATTAAACTTTTCCTTTTTTCTAACTCCCATGCATATGCGTAGGGCACGTTTGTTCTTAGATTCACTTGCTGATGAAGAAGTTCTCCTGTGCTCTGTATATATGCCTTACTTTAATGATTAATCTCAATTGACTCTTGGTTTATCTCATACATAGCACTGAGTAGATTTATCTTGCCAGGGAATATGAGTGACCAGTAAACGCTTGTGAATAAAGAGTGAATAAACAACTTAGTGAATGAATGACAAGAGGCCATAAGCACTTACATTATTTCTCTCCAGCGGTCTTCTATGAGCTGTAATTCAGATGGAATAGAAACATACACTTATATCATAAGGTCAAAGACGGAAAAGGAAGATATCAAATCAAATCAGCTTTTCTCATGGGATGCTAATCTTTCTATACACTGTCGCAGGAATATCTTAAATGCTTCTGGAGCATTTTCACCCCCAAGCAACATTTACCATCTTTATTTCCCAAATGTTAGATATGACTGACAGTCCTGAGATACATATGCTAATATTGAGGCAAGATCTACGGAAGGAAAAACCTACACCCTGGAGGGAAATATAAATTTAAAATTAAATTGCAAAAAAATTTTAAATATTTATCTGAGTTATCTGTCAGGTATCATTTGGTCACGAATTGAGATTCATTAAAACATATCGCACGTGGTGTCTAGTTCGTAGTAGGTGCTCAGTAAGTGGGGCTGTGATTGGACGGAGAGACTGGCCTTCAATCAGAGCTGTATAAATAGATCTGGAGAAACTAAGCCAAAATTCTAATATTTTGAAAAGAAGGTGTTTAGATACTATTAGACAACACTTGTATAGAGGGAGACAGAAGATCAAGCAATTGTCTACAAAGACAAATACCTATTTGAATCTAGCAGTTAAACCTCCTCACATGTTAATCATTCTTGGAGTGACTTTTTTGCTGTCGTTTAAAGAAAATGGAACATTATCACCACACTGTGAACTCCTCCAGTCTAGGCCAAAAAAAAGTGCCATAACAAATGTATTAAATGAATAAGTTCTTGAATCTGTTTTATGAAGCCTGTAAATATTCAAAGTATTCTTTTTACAATTGATGATTTTTTTTTTATTTTGCATAGATAGAGAAGCAGGTGTCTCTTAGTATTTGCCGCACATGTAATCACTCACTGTTCTTTGTGATGTAAAAACTCACTGGCAGGAGAATCTTATTTCACAACTAAAAACATACGAGTTCTCATAAATTCATACCCACCATTCACTCCACCCATTTGTCCAGCTCTTCAACCAGAGAAGATTATTGCAATGGCATTGTTGGCTCTATAAGATAACTGAAGTCTATTAACACTTATCCAGGTTCTCAGCAAATGTATACTGCAGTCCAGCTAGGTGTAAAATAATTTTATATTTGTCTGTGGTGCTTCACAGTTTATAATACCTTTTATGTACTTTACGCACTTTATCGATAGGTCAGAATCCCTCAAAATCCCTGTTGGCCTTGTGATTCTCTGGCTGGTTTTTGTAACTGTGCTTGGGGCCATGGACAACACAGAGAAAACTAGGGCGCACTCTGCTACCGAGAAGCCTATAATCGAGAGTGAGGTTTTTAGACAGTTAGCTATTAAATCAAATTACTGTTTGTTAAGTGTTTAGACATTCAGTGAAGGACAGATCATTTCTGATTGGGAAAATCTGGCTTTCGTAGGAGGACTCTTGTCCTTGGCTTTCCCTTTCTGCAGGAAGAGCGTAGCAAGGATCCATCCTTACTCCCCCAGACTATGTGTGCCCCAGAGCGCCCTCTGTGACCAGGACTGCAGAGGCCATGACCTCCCCCTAAGTTCTTACCAGCCTCTTCCCAAAGCCTCCCCTAGGTCCCTGGTGGAATCTACTGCGGATGGAATCTACATGGCTTTACTGCTGCTTTCCATGCACATTTCTGGGTAGAGGGCCACCCCAGCCAGAGTGAACATTTTTAGTCACCTGTGAGAAGGCAGAGACAGCATGAGTCAGCAGATTAGTCTCAAGCAGGGAGAAGACATTTCTTCCACGTTAGTAGGATGAACAGAAGGGGTGGGTAGATTAAAGTTGCGTTTACAGGGCAGGAAGTGAGAACATGTTTGGATTTCTGTTTTATTTGTAAAATACTAGCCAAATTTGTTTGCTAAGATGGGGCGTGGGGTAAGGAAAATGGTCCAAAAGTTTGAAGAAACTTGAGAGTGTTTTATATGCCTTATGTGAAGAATGGAAGAGAGCAAATTCGAGAGACTTGGGATTGCCCACCTGAGCGTACCTTTATAAAGTTCCACTCATCACTGTAGTGTGTTTTTTGTCCAAGAGCAGTTACCAGCCTGGGTACGGGGACGCAGATGATGTACAGGGTTGTGGCAAAGCTTTGCCCATGACCAGGACTTATTTAAACTGGTATTTGGAAAAAGAGGAGTTGACAAAGGGAATTAAGCTTTTTTTTTTTTTTTTTTTTTTTTTTTAAAAGAACGGGAAAGGATAGAATTTTTCTCAGAGTGAAATGTATGTAACTTCAAATACAATTGCACTTTCATGTGCGTTTTGTTTCATTTTCATCTTCACCTGGAGCCCATGAAAGCCTAGTCATGGACACATTCAGGGTGCGCTTAGCCTTTCTGTTTTTTCTAGGCCAAAGAGTTTTGTTTTGCTTTTAATATAATTTGTGGTCAAATTGGCTAACATACAGTGTGTTCTTTGTTTGGGGGTAGATTCCTGTGATTCTTCACTTACATACAACACCCAGTGCTCATCCCAACAAGTGCCCTCCTCAATGCCCATCACCCACTTTCCCCTCTACCCCACCCCCCACCAATCCTCAGTTTGTTCTCTGTATTTAAGAGTCTCTTATGGTGTCCTTCCCTCCCTCTCTGTTTTTAGCTATTTTTCCCCCTTCCCTTCCCCCATGGTCTTCTGTTAAGTTTCTCAAGTTCCACATATGAGTGAAAACATACGATACCTGTCTTTTTCTGACTTCTTTCACTTAGCGTAATAGCCTCTAGTTCCATCCACGTTGCTGCAAATGGCCAGATTTCATTCTTTCTCATTGCCAAGTAGTATTCCATTGTATATATAAACCACATCTTCTTTATCTATTCATCAGTTGATGGACATTTAGGCTCTTTCCATGATTTGGCTATTGTTGAAAGCGCTGTTGTAAACATTGGGGTACAAGCGCCCCTATGCATCAGCACTCCTGTAACCGTTGGGTAAATTCCTAGCAGTGCTATTGCTGGGTCATAGAGTAGTTCGGTTTTTAATTTTTTGAGGAACCTCCACACTGTTTTCCAGAGCGGCTGCACCAGTTTGCATTCCCACCAACAGTGCAAGAGGGTTCCCATTTCTCCACATCCTCGCCAGCATCTGTTGTTTCCTGAGTTGTTAATTTTAGCCACTCTGACTGGTGTGAGGAGGTATCTCAGTGTGGTTTTGATTTATATTTCCGTGATGATGAGTGACACTGAGCATCTTTTCATGTGTCTGTTTAGACCAGAGAGTTTTGATTGCAATTTCTTATCTCAGTCCAGATGTCTAATGTGAGAATCCCTGGAGTTCACTTTTTCAGAACTTAGTAAAGATAGCAACTCAGGTGTAACTATACATTGTAAATAAGATACAGTAACATCCTAAGTATGAACTTCCAGCCCATTTACATTACAGAACCAATACAATCTTAGCCACATGAGCTAAGAGAATTGTCCTTGATCTGGTTTCTTTTCTTTAGGTATAACTGTAGCTCTTCTTGACTTCTTTGTCCTGTTCTTCTCTCATGAAACTTCCCCATTTCATTTAATACGCTTTTAGATAATGTTTAGATGTTAAGATGTCTATTTACCATGGCTCTGTTTTAGGCTTTGCTATTACAACTCACAGTATGCCAGGTACTGAAGAGAACATTTGATGAGTAACATCTCAGTCATCCTCACACTATCCCTGTAACTCAGGTTAAAGGAAAATTTTCCATCACAAGTAGGAAAACTGAGGCATAGAAGGGCTTAAAGACTTTCACATGATTATGCTTTTCAATGATGTAAACCCGGAGACCAATTTAAAACTGACTCCAAAGTTCTGTACTGAATTTTGATCGGTTGTTTTCTCTGACCAGCTGTTTCTTTGTTCGTAAGGTGTCTCCCTCTCCCTCACGATACTGTGCAGATATGCAATAAGGTGAAGTGGTCTGATGTATGTAAAGCAGGCAAAACAGTCTCTGGGTCGTGGCAGGTGCTCTGCAATCTTGGTTTTCTTTCCCAATCCCACATGCCACCTGCACCAGATTTTTAAGCTCAGGAATGTTGTCACACTGTCAGTGAGCTGTAGGTGACTGCTTCTCTTTGCTATACTCTTCTGCCCTGCGCTGCCAGTGAGAAAGTAGAAGAAAAACTTGCAGGTTAAGGGAAAGTGGAAAAGCTTACAGAAGAAAAGAACATGTTGGCAAATCTGGGGAAGAATCCTAAACTCTAGGCACCATCAGAATTTCCAGTGTAGGAATTAGTGTTAATCCTTGGGACTTCTCCAGTTGCAAGTAGAAACTCAGTGCAGCTCCTTATGTAATTTAAAGAAAGATACTTACTGGCTTGAAGAACCGTAGCACTGAACCACAGGCTCAAACACTGGCATCGGGGCTAATCTTTCTCCTTTTGTCTCTTGGCTCTCCTCACCCCAGCTTAACTTTGTTCTCAGGCAGCCTTTCTAGCTTATGGAAGCAAAATGCCCGTGAGCACTTGAAGCTTCTATCGTATCTCTATAATCCTCCTGTCCCTTCTACCCCCCAATAAAGAATTTTCCCTTCCCGATAGTTCCAGAAATGTCCTGGAATTGGTTTTGATGACTTTAGCTAGGCCACATCCACATCCCTGAACCAGCTACAGTAAACATGGGATGGCACGCTGGGAACGTTCAGACATAGGCCAGGGGAATGGAGACAGCTTGACTGCACCTCAGACTCCAAGGAGGGACTCCAGACACAAATCAGGGTGCTATTATCAGAAGAAGGACTAGAAGGGGCTCCTGGGTGGCTCAGTCAGTTGAGCGTCCGACTTCAGCTCAGGTCATGATCTCACGGTTTGTGTTCAAGCCCCACGTCGGGCTCTGTGCTGACAGCTCAGAGCCTGGAACCTGCTTCATATTCTGTTTCTCCCCCTCTCTCTGCCCCTCCCATGCTCGTGCTCTGTCTCTCTCTGTCTCTCAATCATAAATAAACATTAAAAGAGGAAGAAGAAGAAGGAGAAGGAGGAGGAGGAGGAGGAGGAGGGGAGGGGGGAGGAATAGATGATTTCACCCACCCAACAGATGTGCAGCACAGTCAGCCTAAAATCAGCAAGTATTCCTTAAGAAGCAAAGCTGATAAGGTATAACCAAGACCTTCTTGACCTCTGGGTCTTTAGCTCACTTTGGAATATTTTTTTACCAAAAAAGAAAGTTCTTATTATCATCTTCGAGCATGTGTGATATAGTTGGACCACAAGACATGCTATTAAGAAAACAAGAGGTTTGGGGGCGCCTGGGTGGCGCAGTCGGTTAAGCGTCCGACTTCAGCCAGGTCACGATCTCGCGGTCCGTGAGTTTGAGCCCCGCGTCGGGCTCTGGGCTGATGGCTCGGAGCCTGGAGCCTGTTTCCGATTCTGTGTCTCCCTCTCTCTCTGCCCCTCCCCCGTTCATGCTCTGTCTCTCTCTGTCCCAAAAATAAATAAAAACGTTGAAAAAAAAATAAAAAAAAAAAAGAGGTTTGGTCTTCATATGGGAAATGCCACTTCAGTCTACCCAGATGGAAGAGCTAAAATATACAACTCACGAAAGAAGTTTTAACACTTCATTCAAGTCAAACTTGAGGGCTCTAAGCTTCCTTACCTGGAAGATTTGTGCTGTGAACTTGCAGATTGGATTATTGTGTGATGGAATAAGTTACTCAGCCCATTTCCCTGCATGTTGTAGTGATGTTTGCATGCGTTAAGAAAAAGAATGGAGTTTTTTCTATCTGTACGTCTAACTGTTGCCAATTTCTAGGGCACAGATGAGGCTGGACGAAGTATGGAAGCTTAAATTTTATGATTTTGTTTGCTGCTTTTCTTCATGTAGGCTACATTGTAGAAATTTGCTGGAAAAAAGTGGGATGATCTCTTTCCTCAGATCAAGGACTTTTTGTATTGTCAGGCTTTGAGACCCCTAGTGACTTGTCAGACCCCTAGTGACTCACAAGATTGTACTTTTTAACTGCTATGACAGGACATCTGTACACCGTAAATTTGAAACTGCAGGGGAAAAAAACAAGAGCGTTGCTGATTTGTTTTAGAAAGTATAGGAACCCAGTTATTTCTGATTGCTGAATTGTCTTGAGTCCAGTGGAGTCAGAGATTTGCGAAGCAACACAGGCTTATTGGGGAAATTAAGTCACAGTTTAGAAGAAATTGACAGGCATCTCACCATGAGTCACACTTTTCTTTGTCTTCAAAGATCAAACCTTAGGATGATAGCGGCGTTGCAAAAGGAGTTCATGTGAACCGGAGTCAGATTTGCCTCTCAAGGAAAGAACTTCGTGTACACGTTACAGATAATGTATCTGTTCCCGATTTGTCCTAAAATGTCTGGCTCTGTGGCCAAACCCTGCACCATGTTTGGATCCAAAGAGAGTCGTCGCTGTCATGCCCCAAGCGTACAGGATATTTCTGTCTCCTAAATACCGGTTTTCTCATCGAGTCTCCAGAAAACCGAATTATGATACGTCTTGACGGGAGACCAATTTCAGCCTCATTGGTAGAACCAGTACCCAGGGTAGACGGGGGGTGATGACCCCTGGGGTAAGTCTGGGAAGAGATGTGGAAGCACAGATTACAGATGATACTTGGGGACTTTTAGTCCCAGCACAACAACTACAGAATGTGTAGACACTGGATCCCTCCCTGCTATAAATCCGAATGTTTTCTTGTTTTTTCATATTACTGATTTCATCCAAGGCTTATCTTGAATGTTAAGTCAAGTAAAGTGCTTGTTGAAACCCATTTGCCACCAGAAGGGCTCAGAGTGTTCTCATGAACTAGAATCAGACTTGATCAAAGAGTAACGCCATCGTGCCAGCACCGTGCCTTTTGGTGTAATAAAGTTGACAAAATGTTTTTGCTGTTTAGAGGGAAGTAATCACGGCTGTATTGCTTGGAAAAAAAAAAAAAAAGGATTCTGTGCTCTTTTTAAAAAAATGAACTGCTGCCAATATAAAAATTCATGTTATCCCACCCATAATCATGTAGTATGTTGCCGAAAACTGAGGGCCTGGTGCTTTGGGATAAATTGTTATCGGAGCACGAATGCTAAGACACGTAAAGGAAGGGAACAGCCCGAAGCCGTGTACCCAGTAGCATCCGGCAGCTGGCTGCAGAGTGGCCCTTAGGGGCACGACAGTCTGCTTACTGTCTGTTCATCTGTCTGTTTTTCCTTCTGCTCTTCTTTCTGTCCTTCTCTTCCCCTTTCCCACCTCCCTTCCTCCCTTCTTTCCTTCGTTCTTTCCTTCCTTAAATCTCAATTTAAAGAGCATGCAGCCCCTTTGTGATTCTACCATAATCAATTGTTCTTCCTTATCAGTTGTGAAATGGAAGTATACAATTTAATTAAATAGCTTAACCTCCCGATACTTTTTAATGAAAGAAAAAAAAAAAAAAACACTCCCAAGACATGTAATTGTAATTCAGTTATTGAAAATTTTGAGTTTGAATCTGATATGTTAATTTTTATCCTAAGCAATTTTATGTTTAACATATTACCTTGAAACTAGGTGATGGTGCAAAAGTAGCCACTGTTTCAAAAATGCAGTCGGCCTAGGTGGGTATGCAGTAAGTTTCTATATAAATACATATATAAATAAATTGTGGAAACAATCAAGAAACCTGGTCTTTCAGGGTTATCTATTGCCATTGTTTCCTATGCATTGAAGCCCTCACCATAGCCATTACTATAAAACGTTCCCTAAGTACATAAAGGCTCTGATCGTTAAGATTTTTATTGCCAGCCACACATACAGAGCTTCAAATTGCCTTGTTTCAGATTTATTATGTATTACTCCAGAAATTCTATAAAGATCAAAAGAACTGATTACAATGTTGACCTTTGCATTAACTCATCTGAATTTAAATTCAAGTGTTTGATTTGGGAAAATAAGTCCATTTATCATAGGTCTGCTACTGAGGGGATTGTGCAGCCCTGATTGGGAGTGCTGAGACCAAATTTATTTATTGAGCGTGGGCTTGAAAATTGTTTGTAGGACAAGAGGAACAAAAGTTTGACCTGCCATTGTATAGTACCAGGGGAACAATGTGGACATTGCCCTTTTCAGATTTCAAGTAGTCAGTCTGTTTCAATCTTGTTGATGGAATCGCCAGGTATTAAAGTGAGCAAATATATACTGGTTTCAAAATATAAATCATGCTTTGATTTAAAATTAATGATCCTTCTTTTACTGAGAAAATAACCATTTCTTCAACATGGAAGTTCTATTTTGGAGGAATATTGTGATGCTTCTCATTCTGCACTTAGCCTTTATAGTATACTTGAACTCACATTTGTCATTTTGTTTTGTTTTCTGAATTCCTAAGAAAAACATATTGGTTGTAATGTCTTCCTGTGTGAAAGCACAGATTTAATTAACTTTCAGCTATTGAACTGTTCCGTTTTCACCACAAAAAGAATTCTAAAAATGAACCCCCATGCACTGTACCGATATCCACGCCCCCCAAATCACGTATCTTGTCCACATTGACAAACCTCATCCGCCTTTAGATGGGCAGAGAGTTCTAGAAAGTGATGTGATAAAGAGGTGATGGCAGTCAGCAGAAGGCATCAGCTTGCATCTTTCCCTAGATACCCGTGCTTTTTGATAGCGTGCCATTCATAACAATGTGAAAAATTAGGGTCCAACAATGTTAAGTATAGTGGTGATGGACATAACTTGGCCCATAGTACCCTGCAGAGCCGACTGGTGAAAAAGCATACATTGTGGGTTAGGATTTATGCCCATCTTAACGCTGAAGGTTCAGCTCCTCTGCTCTTCATGGTGATTAACCCTCCAACCCAAGTCACTGTCAGAATGGAGAGGCCAGGGTATTACCCATTTGCTAAGTTTCAGTGGGCAGACTGGAAACAATTACAGGAGACCTTTGACATTTTCAAGAGATTTGTCCTGAGACATTCATGTACTGCAAATAGGAAAATGTAACATAGCATGTTATTTTCCCCGTAAAATCCAGTAAAGTAAAACTAAGAAAATTAAGTGACCCTTCAGGCCATTAATGATTCTATCAGCACAAGACCAAAGTATTTATAAAGCTATTAAAGTAAATTCTGCCACCAAAATAAACTCCATACCACATAACAACATTATTTTAGTAACATTAACCCCAAATTTACAGCATCTGAAAATCGTGAGCAATACTGGTGTAATGACATTAGGGATAACAGCGAGTATATGAATGCTCAGCTTTCTTGTCATGAACTTGCTCCGTTCACATTGGGACTGCCACAAAATCATAAGCGACTGTCTCAGATGTCTTTTGGGGCTCTTGAATAAATTCTTTCGTGAGGGGATGCATGCAATTCTTGATCTCAGGGTCAGGAGTTTGAGCCCCACTTCGGGTGTAGAGATTACTAAAATAAATAAATAAATAAACAAACAAACTTAAAAAAATAAAATAAAATTATGAAATTTCTTTAGGTCTTTTTTTTTTTTAAGGATATAGACTTGCCAGTTATTGCTGCCTACATGAATCTACCTAAGGCAGAATTCATCTGTTAAAAAAAAAAAAATCCATGTTTTGTGATAAAAAGGTAGGTCTATGATAATAGTTTTATACTTATTTCTTTATACAGCCTGAAAATAAAGGGTCCTGGTAAGAGAGACAGAAAGTTTATGTAATTAAAACTAAGTGCTTTATGTCTGAAAAAAAAATTATAAAGCATTTAGATACTATAAGCTGATTACTAATGTTTCTTTAAATTCCTTAATTTTTTTTTATTTTTTGAAATCTAAAAATATTTTTAAATTGCAGTATCAAAATCTTGAAGGATAAAATGATGAATATCATTGTCAGTTTTAAATTCTTGGAATTATCCAAATTATTGAATTAGGTGGAAAGTTGTATTTGCCAAATTAACTTAAGCATTTCTCTTTTTTTCTTATTTAATTTACATGTGCACTGAAGTCCTAAATGGTTTGATTGTACTTTGATGAGTTTGACTCTTCTGTCCTACCATCCTTAGTTTATAAAGTTTGAAGTGGTTTTACTTACTGAGTCTTTCACTTGTCATATTTTAATGTTTTGAATAGTGTCAAGATATAGAAGTAGAAGATAGGGGATGATGAATAAGGTTTTGTAGAGGCGACTTGTATTGAGTACAAAGCAAAATTTTTATATGTTCTTTGCCCATCTCAAGCCTCTTAAGCTAATTAATTTCAATTTAATGAATAATATATTAAATGCCTACTATGTGCCAGATGCTATCTTAAGTAACCCCAGGTACAAAGATTAATAGAAAAAGGCTCTACTGTCTAGCAGCATAGACATGAACTTAATCTAATGTGGGAGGGTAAGGGCTTTATTAGTAGAATGAACAAAGGGCTAAGGAAATTCAGAGAGAAGGAAAAAGCCAAAAAGGACTCCTTTTCTTTGATTTCTAATCTTTATGAAAATGATCTAAGCACTCAACTTTGAGTCACCGAATGCTTTTGATGTAAAGGACTTTAGAGAAAATATTGAATTTTCTTTAACAGACTAGAAACTTGAGGTCCAGGGACATGAAGTGACTTATCAAAGCTCCTACATCTGGGTGTTTTTTTGTTTTTTGTTTTTTCTTTCACATCGTCATTGATTAAGGATTTAGTATTCTCATTGAGGTTACCATTAGGCAAAATGTCCCTAATGACTAGAGAGCAAGCAGTTAAGTCCAAAATTGTACAGTATTCTCCAGAATTGCAATATGATTTCATTAGAAAGAAGAGGAAAACACAGGTTGATAGAAATGGGGAATGCATTTCTATCATGCATGGTAGACAATGTCAGCAAATTAGGTCTTCTGTGTAGGTGAGGTCTGGACAGGTGGAGAGTATTAGAGACACAGTGTAAATAAAAGTGAAGTAAGAAGCTGGAATGAATTTGAATTATATATACATATATATATGTACATATATATATGTATATATGTATATATAATTTGAATTTGAATTTGAATTTGAATTCCCAGCACAGAAGCCTTAATAAAAGATTCAGTGTGTGTTTGCCTGCTGTGCGTCAGAGAGATGTGCTGCCTTTTTTCCTTTATGTTCTCTGTTTTTAACCCTTACAGAAAGCCTGTGACATCACCAATAAGCCCAACTACAGATGAGACTAATCGAGGCAGAGAGAAATTGGTTCACGTGGCTGGGTTATGTAATTAATGTGTGGCAAAGCCAAGATTACTTCTTCTGACTGCGAAGTACTCACTTGTTCTTCCATTTCATGATGGAGGATAACAACCAAATTTTTCCAAGTTAGGTGACTCCCAAATTTTCTCATTTGTGAGGCTAGAAAAATGCTGCCATTGACCAACAGCCATAAATGCATACATCTGTACATATATTCATAATTTTTTATAAAAAAATTACGAATTGAGGGGCGCCTGTGTAGCTCAGTCGGCTGAGTGCCCAGCTCTTGGTTTCAGCTCAGGTCATGATCTCAGTTTGTGAGTTCAGGCCCCACGTTGGGCTCTCTCCTCGTCTCTCTCCGCCCCTCCCCCACTCTTTCTCTCAAAATAAATAAACTTTTTTCTTTTTTTTCTTTTATTTTTTTTTATTTTTTCAATATATGAAATTTATTGTCAAATTGGTTTCCATACAACACCCAGTGCTCATCCCAAAAGGTGCCCTCCTCAATACCCATCGCCCACCCTCCCCTCCCTCCCACCCCCCATCAACCCTCAGTTTGTTCTCAGTTTTTAAGAGTCTCTTATGCTTTGGCTCTCTCCCACTCTAACCTCTTTTTTTTTTTTTTTCCTTCCCCTCCCCCATGGGTTTCTGTTAAGTTTCTCAGGATCCACATAAGAGTGAACACATATGGTATCTGTCTTTCTCTGTATGGCTAATTTCACTTAGCATCACACTCTCCAGTTCCATCCACGTTGCTACAAAGGGCCATATTTCGTTCTTTCTCATTGCCATGTAGTACTCCATTGTGTATATAAACCACAATTTCTTTATCCATTCATCAGTTGATGGACATTTAGGCTCTTTGCATAATTTGGCTATTGTTGAGAGTGCTGCTATAAACATTGGGGTACAAGTGCCCCTATGCATCAGTACTCCTGTATCCCTTGGGTAAATTCCTAGCAGTGCTATTGCTGGGTCATAGGGTAGGTCTATTTTTAATTTTCTGAGGAACCTCCACACTGTTTTCCAGAGTGTCTGCACCAATTTGCATTCCCACCAACAGTGCAAGAGGGTTCCCGTTTCTCCACATCCTCTCCAGCACCTATAGTCTCCTGATTTGTTCATTTTAGCCACTCTGACTGGCATGAGGTGATATCTGAGTGTGGTTTTGATTTGTATTTCCCTGATAAGGAGCGACGTTGAGCATCTTTTCATGTGCCTGTTGGCCATCTGGATGTCTTTGTCTTCTTTAGAGAAGTGTCTATTCATGTTTTCTGCCCATTTCTTCACTGGGTTATTTGTTTTTCGGGTGTGGAGTTTGGTGAGCTCCTTATAGATTTTGGATACTAGCCCTTTGTCCGATATGTCATTTGCAAATATCTTTTCCCATTCCGTTGGTTGCCTTTTAGTTTTGTTGGTTGTTTCCTTTGCTGTGCAGAAGCTTTTTATCTTCATAAGGTCCCAGTAATTCATTTTTGCTTTTAATTCCCTTGCCTTTGGGGATGTGTTGAGTAAGAGATTGCTACGGCTGAGGTCAGAGAGGTCTTTTCCTGCTTTCTCTTCTAGGGTTTTGATGGGTTTCCTGTCTGACATTCAGGTCCTTTATCCATTTTGAGTTTATTTTTGTGAATGGTGTGAGAAAGTGGTCTAGTTTCAACCTTCTGCATGTTGCTGTCCAGTTCTCCCAGCACCATTTGTTAAAGAGACTGTGTTTTTTCCATTGGATGTTCTTTCCTGCTTTGTCAAAGATTTGTCTCTCTCGAAATAAATAAACTTTTTAAAAAATTAAGAATTGAACTTCATGATGGGAAGTTAATTTTAGAGGGAATTTAATGAATTTTTGTGGATATAATGAGTTTGAGATGATTCTTAACATTTCCAGAAAGACATCCAAAAGGGTTCCTGGAAGTATGGGACTAGTTGTTGGAAGTGTCGAACTTCAGATGAGAAGACTGTATACATGTGATCAGTCAATAAAAAGGTGATGGTTGAGGGACACCTTGGTGGCTCAGTTGGTTAAGCGTCCAACTTTGATTCAGGTCATGATCTCAGGGTTTGTGAGTTCGAGCCCCGCGTCAGGCTCTGTGTTGACAGCCTGGAGCCTGCTTTGAATTCTGTGTGTTTCTCTCTCTCTCTCTCTCTCTCTCTCTCTCTCTGTCCTTGTCTCTCTCTCTCTCTCTCTCTCTCTCTCTCTCTGTCCTTGTCTCTCTCTCTCTCTGCACCTCCCACACTCATGCTCTGTCTCTCTCTCTCAAAAACAAATAAAACGTTAAAAAAAAATTTGTTTAAAGAAGGTGATGGTTGAAGGTAGGAGAGTTAATATACTTCCCCAAAAAGCCAATATGTAGAGAAACGAACAAAAGGCAAAGGATATCACTCTGGAAAACTGGAAGAGATAGTTTCAATTAGAAGAGATCAATAAGTGTGATGGATACGATGGCTTTGTCATCAGTTTGGAAGGATTTTCTTTGTTTTTTGTCTTTTGTTTTATACTGATGCATCATGGTGATGAACTACTAAATTTTATGTATACTTTAATTATGTTTACCTTCCTCTGTAGTCCAGAAAGTTTTTCATGCATGATGATACACATGTGAGTTTGAACTTTTGCTAATTGTGTAAGGATTCATAGTGATTAACCATATAAATAGAAAGTTCTGGGGGGACTCTCATTAAACCAGGCAAAGAGAGAATACAAAAGTGACATGTAAGTGATTTAGGGAAGAAAAAGGGGAGGGTAAATTGATAAGGAATAAAAAATTTTAAAACATCTATGAAATCTGAATCAGTAGAGGCGATGTGGTGAATCTGCTGCTGGACTTGCTCATTCCTTCCTTGTTGGTTTTTCGTTCCGATTCCAAATGTACTGACCACCTCCCTAAAACCTGAGTCGGCTGTCCTTTCATTCATTCAACAAATATTGTAGGTCCTATTTAGATACAATAAGGTGCATTTTTTTTTTTGGCCTTGAGTTAATTTTATACATTAACCTAAAAAAGAAAATAATAACTTCCTTCTTACTAGACTGTTACCTCAATGTCAAGAACTCACCCACTCAAATTGAATGGGTAGATGTGTGACATTGAGGTAACAATCTAATGCAGAGGAAGTGGGTTGATTAAGTCAAATGATTGGAACCAAAAACCAGCAACAAAGGAATGAATAGCTCTACCAACGAAGTCTAAGGTGAAATGTCAAGCAGATTGGGGCTATGAAGTCCAGATGTACTACTAGTAATAATAGCTAGCATTTATTGAGGCCCTCCTATGTGCTAGGCATTTTTCCAAGGATTTGATGTGTCCTAAATATTAGAATTCTCGTAAGAGACCTATGAGGTAGGCATTACTACTATTGCCCATTGCCTTTTTACACATAAGGCAACAGAAGTAAAAAGAAGTAAAATAACTTGTACAGGTAGAAATTGGGAGAGCATAAATATGAACAAGACAATATAATTTTAAAATCCACACTAAGCTCCAATTACTTAATGCTAGCTTGAACTAAGTAGCTGAGCCGGGTGTCTGTAATATCCTAAGTTGAATGCAGATAGTACTTTACAGCTCCTGTTACAGTAAATATGCACCCTAGTGAGCTGTGTGGTCGGATGACATCTGGTCACCCTAGAGAATTGGGAGAGACCCGAATGGGCCTAGATATAAAGAGGACAACTGATGGCTGCTCAGTCCAGGTGGTCGTGGGTCCATAGAGTACCGCTCACAAGCTCTTACTATCTTTAGACATCCTGAATATTTTTACACAGACTATTAGTAGTTTAATAAACAAAAAAAAAACAGTTGAAAGCAGAATTCCATTTTGAGCATGAAGTATGGCCTTGTTTCATATTGAACCATCAAGACTAGTAAGAAGATGGGTACTTTTTGGCTATATAGCTAATATTTTACCCAGTTAATAATAATTTTAAATTGCAGTCTAAGGCTTCTGACTGAGAATTAAATAATAATTGCCGGACTAGTTTATGGTTGCTCCTATATCTTCAAAACGTGAGTGGTATGGAATTTTTTTTAAATGTGGGGTGAAGGCAATTAACTGTAAGATCTGTAAGAATCTCTTTGATAGATCGTATTTTGTATTCATTGAAATATTTCTCCACATAATTAAAGGAGCATATTGAGTTTTCCCGCTACTTTATATTTGTTCTTCCCATTGTCATTTACAAGAGATATATATCTGTATCTATGGTCAATAACCAAGGGCTTCCTGAAAACAGATGTACCTAGGATTCTGTTATTTGTGTTTCAAAACAATCAAAATATCAGCCTTGGACTTTGTTGAGATTTCAATGTAGATGTCAAGATAAGATGTCTTATCAAGATAAGATAACACGAATACGTAGGGGCACCTAAGTGTCTCAGTCTGTTAAGCATCCAGCTCTTGATCTCAGCTCAGGTCTTGATCTCAGGGTCATGAGTTCAAGCCACACATTGGTCTCCGTGCTGGGCATGGAGCCTACTTAAAAAAAAAATGTATAAATACTTAAATCAATAACTAAGTGTTGTTTCCATTTCATATCTACCATGTGCCAGACGCTGCAATGTCGAGAGAAACAGAAGTTGAGTAACACATGGTACCTGGTCTCTAGATGCTTATGGTCTATGAGAGGGTTAGATAAGTCAATGCAAATTAAAATACAGTGTACTGAATCATATTTAAGTACAATGATTAGGATAGAGAGAGGTTTCTAGGAGACCAAAGGATAATTATTATATCATTATGGATACAAGAACATAGCAATATTATAGGACTTACGTAAGATTCAGTGAAAGGAAACAAAATATTATTTGGTATATACAGTGACAGTTTTTAAATTGAGTTGATTAAGTTATTAACATGCATCACCAAACAAACTCATTTGTTTGTTCTTTTGTGCTGCTAAACAAGGCTTGACAAGTTATGTGGAGTTCTTCCATTTAAGAAGAATTATTTGTGAGAACCGAGATACGATTCAATCAAAATTAGCTTTTCTTTTTTCCTTCATAAATATATTATCTTGGTTAGCACCTTTGATATCACTTATCATCTCCGGGTCTCCATATGCCTAATACTGACACTTTAACACCAGCCCTTTTGGTTTTATTCACCCATGAAGATTGACATTTGGATTTGCTGCCATATAGATTTGCAGAATCTGTCAGTGTTTCCAGTTTGCCTCTTCAATTTCCATTCAGTCTGAAACCTTTGTTCAAAAAGAAGTCACCCTTCTATTGATTCTCCCCCTCGCTGCAGGGTTTTTAATTTTTTTTTTTTTTTTTTTTTACCCTGCATTTGGTTTCAAGCTTTGTATTTGTGCTGTGACAGCCAGTTTTTGCATATTTTAAAAGCATTTCTTATGACCTCCCTGCTGGTGTTTTCCCACTTTGTCGTATCTTCTTCAGTAAAGTCTAGAACAGTGGTCCTCAAACTTTTGAGAGGATCAGAAAGAATCACATGGAGGGCTTATTAAAACACAGATGGAGAGGCTTCTTCACTCCCAGAGGTTCTAATTTAGCAGGTTTGGGATGAGGCCGGAGCATTTGCGTTTCTAACATGATCCCAAGTGATGTTGGTACTCCTGGCCTGGGGACCACACTTGGACAACCATGGTAAACAGCAGTGGCTCTCAAAGTGTAGTCTGGGGACGGCAGAGAATCCCCAGGACTCTTTCAGGGGGTCCATAAGAGCAAAACTTTTCATAATAGTACTAAGATATTTGCCTTTTTTTTACCTCAACTTTTCATGAGAATATGGTGGTATTTTCCAGAGTCTCCAGGGAAAGTATTGGATATTCTTTCTTTTTATTATTTTATTTTAAATTTTTATTTATTTTTGAGAGACAGAGAGAGACAGAGCACAAGTAGGGGAGTGGCAGGGAGAGAATGAGACACAGAATCCGAAGCAGGCTCCGGGCTTTGAGCTGTCAGCACAGAGCCCGATGCGGGGCTCGAACTCACAAACTGTGAGATCATGACCTGAGCCGAAGTCGGACACTTAACCGACTGAGTGAGCGCTCCTGGACATTCTTGGGTTTAAACTTACCACAGTTTTAATTTGCAATACGGCAAATGCCAGTACATATAAACCGTGTAAACAAAAGGTCTCTGGAGTCCTCAATTATTTTCAAGAGGATAAAGTTTGAGAAGTGCTGGTACAAAGAAAAGAGCACAACTTCTTTCGAACTAAGGTCACCCTGCGTGTTGAGGTTCCGTTGTGCTCTCTGACCTTACAGCGCACCAGTCTTCCCTTGCCCACCCCGACCTCCGTGCCACTTGTGAGGCATAAGCCCTTCTGCGTCCTTGCCTTCTTATGCTCCTTCCCTCAGCTAGGAACGTCTGCACCCCTCCCACCCTTGGCTTGGCTGCTCCATTTCCTCCCTCACGACTCAGCCCAGCTGGCTTCCACTTCTCCACCGTCTTCCCAGAATTTACCACAGTCTATAGTATTCTTGTATGTTTGTTTGTTTTTAATTCATTGTGTTTCCCTAGGCTAACATGCAGGTCCCATAAACGCAGGGTCCTGGTCAGCGTGTGTCTTCTTCCTTTCCCAGGACACATAGTAAAGGCTCAATATTTTCTTGTTGAGTAAATGAACCAGACATTTCTGGACTAAAATACGGGCTCTACTCCTTGTTAAGTAGGTGGTCTCAGGGGGGTTGTTTTAATCTCTTGGAGCCTCATTTGTGAGACAGAGAGAAGAATTAAAATCTTGCAGAGTTGTGAGCAGTAGTAATAACTGCAAATGCATGTTGCTTCTGAGAGTCCGTGCCACCTACGAAGTGCTCGATCAATGTTTGTTAAAATCAATAATAATGGGTACTATTTACTTAGTACATACCGGGTTCATCACAGGGGACAAAAGGAAGGAATAAAACAGTTATCTCTGCACTTGGAGTTGTTCATGGTCCAGTGGACTGTGCTACTTGGCATTCTGTTTGTATACCCAGTCTCACAGAATTGGGTTGTCGTGACATCATGTCAGTGTTTCACAAACTGACCGTGCTAGCAGATCTCATTGTTTCTGATTCCATGGTGTGCCTTAATGTCCATGGAGCTCATAGTGAATACCTATGGGACAATTCTAGAATAATTGGTGATTATCTAGTCTCTTAGTTAGAGCGATGCCTAAGATGCTACCACTGCTTTATGGATAGCTTCTTCTAGAATTGATTTTAAGAGCGTGTTAGGTATTCTGCCATTTTCTCAGCATATGCTGGTATTTGACAGCCTTCCTTCTGTCAGTGGATTCTCTTAATAGTGTGCTACTCTGGAAAGGTAACTCAACAGTTTTTTTTTTTCTTTTCTCTTATAGTCTTTTTTTTCCTTATTACACTTGACCAACTTATGTGAAATTGTTCGAGGAGTATTTTAAAAATCATGAACTGTTCCTTATGCAAAGCACTTCGTAAATTATATTCATTTACTCCATTTATTCTCTATATACTTCCTACTAGGTTTTATCTTTTGTATTATTTAATTTTATGGAACTGGTGTTAGAATGGGTTTATCTATACACAGAGCAGCATGGCTCTGAGACAGCACGTCTAGATTTTTGAAAGACTAAAGTATTTAACCTGATTGTGAGATATTCAGAATCTATACCGAGTTGTTTTATGGCTATCACAAAATGCTAATCAGCTGTAGTGAATAATATTTGTACTTTGGATGACTTTATCACATGGCTCAGTGTAGGCCGGTATACCACGTTCTGTTGGCAATACAACAGTAAATTAGACAAAAGCCACTGTTTTTGAGAAATGTATATGCTTATAGAGGAGACAAATGTGCATTTGCAGTTATAACATGAGGCAGCTGTTATGTGACATAAAATACAAGGAAATAGGGGCGCCTGGGTGGCGCAGTCGGTTAAGCGTCCGACTTCAGCCAGGTCACGATCTCGCGGTCCTTGAGTTCGAGCCCCGCGTCAGGCTCTGGGCTAATGGCTCAGAGCCTGGAGCCTGTTTCCGATTCTGTGTCTCCCTCTCTCTCTGCCCCTCCCCCGTTCATGCTCTGTCTCTCTCTGTCCCCAAAAAAATAAATAAACGTTGAAAAAAAATTAAAAAAAAAAATACAAGGAAATATACAAATTCCAAGTGGGGAGCGAAATTCTGTTGGGTGTGGTCAGAGAAGTCTTCAAGGTTTTTTCATTGTGTGTGTGTGTGTGTGTGTGTGTGTGTGTGCATTTGAAGTTGAATATGGGAGGAGATGCACTGGCTATATTACTTCAGTAGCATATATTCCAATGGTCTGCCAGTTCAGGTTTCTTTCAGGCTCTTAGAATTGGCCAAGAACAGCAAACCAGCTGTAAAACATTCAATTTAGAGACCGTTATTATAGATAAGATACTTAACTCTATTTTATTTAAACTCATGACCTTTACACTAATTGAAAAGCATCAGAAAAGCACCAGCCTATGTAGTCACTAACAATGTCTTTGTGGAAAATTACTGAATTAAGTTTTGTGATTTAGACTGGCCACCACGTAGCTGTAAATTAATGTGTAAAGTAACTCTTCTTGAGAACGTGGTGTCTCTCAGATATTAAACTTGTATCTGCATTTCTAACATGTTCATGAGAAACAGTTGCTCATCTGATTTTTATCAACTGGAACTAAGACTATTTCAAGTAACTCACTGCAAAGAGTGATGCCAGCCCCGATACTAAACATCTCCAATTGCACCGTTGCTCTGCGTGCACACCCTCCTCATTCCCGACTCCCTCCAACCCTATAAAAACTCCTTAGTCAATGCTTACATCTACTGTAATACTTACTTGTGTCATCTTATTATCGCAGTTGTATCTTGCGTCAGACGTGGAGACAATTAAAACCAACAGTAATAGTCAGACAGTGATCTACGTGCTGTTCAGATGATCTCATTTCACTCACATTGTAACTCTATAAAATAGATACTATTTCCGTCCCCATTTTGTAGCTGTGGGAGTTGAGACAGTCCTAGAGCTGAAATGTGGAAGAATCAAGATTTGGACGCAGACAATGTGGACTCAGAGCCCACACTTTTAATCACTGTACTGTTTTCCTCCTAAGAACCACTTTATATTGGAGAAAAAGACACAGTGGATGAAATCCATAAATTCTAGTTTATTTGGTTAAACCAGGTGGATTGTGTATTCCATTGTGATCATGCCTTGGGCAGCAAGAATTACTGCTAAGACTTCTTATTGCTTTGCTTTCTACTCTTATCATAAAAGTATGTTTTTGTTGGGACACCTGGGTGGCTCAGTCGAGTAAGCATTCAACTCGATTTCAGCTCAGGTCATGAGCTCACGATTCGTGCGTTCAAGCCCCACATGGGTCTCTGCACTGACAGAGCAGAGCCTGCTTGGGATTCTTTGTTTGTCTGTCTCTCTGCCCCTCCCCTGCTCGTTCTCTCTCTCTCTCTCTCTCACTCTCTCTCTCTCTCTCTCTCTCTCAAAATAAATAAATAAACATTTTTTTTAATTTTTAAAAATAAATAAAAAGTATGTTTTTGTCACAGTTGATTTTGTAACCTGCAGATTGAAAAATATGATATACATTATGCTGTAAAACAGTGAAAAAGCTTAAACTAGTCAAGTACTTACGCTTTGCTGCTTATGCGTGGATCACACAGAAAGATTTTCATCATTCTAATGTAAGGATACTTCTTCTATTCATGAATATTTAAAGGGTCGATGTCCATTTGTAAGTGTAGTGGGCAAGAATTTAATACCTGGACAAAAGAAAATGTAGCTTTTTTATTTACTACATTTGATATTTCTCATGAAGTTCCATTTATTACTAGTAGGTGAAGGGACAGTGAGGGGACGGAGTGCACGGGTAGGGAAGCAGGGGTCAGGGAAGTGATCCGGATTTGCCAATTACTGCATCTTGGTATAACGTATTTCCTTGGGCAGCTTACCATTTTTCTTTTTCTTCTTTTTTTTTTTTAATGTTTATTATTTGAGAGAGAGAGAAAGAGAGACAGAGAGAGAGAGAGAGAGACAGAGAGCAAGCAGGGAAGGGGCAGAGAGAGGGGGAAACACAGAATCCGAAGCAGGCTCCAGGCTCTGAGCTGTCAGCACAGAGCCCGACACCGGGCTCGAACTCACAGACTATGAGATCGTGACCTGAGCTGAAGTCGGCTGCCTAACCGACTGAGCCACCCAGGCGCCCCTGTAGCTTACCCTTTTTCTGACACACGCTCGGTCTTGCAGTTCTTCTCCGCCTCCCGTCCACTTCTCTCCAAGATGGCAGTGGGGAGTTTAGGTGCCCTGGAGGTTATGGTGGAGATTGCCTTAGAGTCATGCACCATCTTAGGTCTGTTCACTATATTTTGGTCCTTGCTGATCTCTGACTGTCTGGTCTAGAATGAACCCTGGTGCCTCGTTCACACACATGAATTTGGTTCTCTTTGCTCTTTTGAGGTATCATGCTGGTACCCATTACTGAATCCCATGGATTCCAGTCATTCGCCCCTAATCTCCAAGTCCTTGTGCTTCTTTGAGTCTCCCCCCCGCCACCCCCCGCCCCAGGGTTACAGAAGCTCCTGGGTCACCTGTCTAGCACACCCAGGCTGGGGCGGGGACCAGTAACGTTCTCAAGCTATCTCTCCAACCCTCTCCTTCCACAGATGTGACAGTTTTTTCCTCCTGTGACAGTTTGGGCAGGATGCCAACTCAAATGTGGCCTCTCCTAGAGGCTTGCCTCTTCATCAGCTGTGCTCAGGAAGCAGACATTCCTCAGATTTCCTCACTTCTCTGATCTTGCACCTTGCTTTGCCCCAGACGAGTGGGGGCAGTTAGAACTTTGGTTTCTAACTTCTTTCCCCTACTTCAGCCTCACCTCTTGTTCCATGCTCCACAGGAATGAAAGGGTCAGGAAGCACCTCGGCCTGGCCTCCACAGACAGAAGGGGTTGCCTCTTCACGCTGTATGTCTGTATGTCGTTAGAGGCAACTGTATTTGCATCTCCCAGGCTCTTGATACAGAAACCTGAAAGCACCGAAGGATAGAGATTTAGTGAAGGTGAAAATACAGAGATTTAAAATATGAAAATATTGTCTCCGTTTTTGTTTGTTTTTATTCATTTGGGCTTCTGGCTCCCTTTTCCTTCTGGAGTCAGTATCAACTAGGTGGATTATCTAGCAAAATGTTGCTAGATTATTTTACAGAATGAACCATATTCCTAGATTTCTGAAACCGCATTACCCATTCAACTTTTTTTTTTTCTGACAGACTTCTAGTCTAGTCAAGCTTATTTCTTCATTTCCAATCTATACACCGTTTTGATCCATACCTCGTGTCTGTGTTTAGCATATAATTCCCCTCCTTCCATCACCTTAAACCCTACCGGTCTCTCCCACTCAGCATCAGCCCCGTCGCCTCCAAAAAATGGCTTTTGCTAAGTTTTGCTAAGTGTTGCAGTTATGAACTCAATGCACACAGTTTAACAGTGGTTTAATTGGTATTAGTTTCATATTTTTTAAGTTTGCAGCGTATTAGCTAGCAGGGATTCATATTATGCTGTTCTTTAGAATTTCCTATAGTAACTAGCAGAGTGCTGGGCATATAAATTAGATGTTTAGTATCTCTTCTCTTTCACTCATTCTTGACCCACTTAATAGCATGTTTTTGGTTTCTCTTTTTAAGAATAAAGGTAGAATTTTTTAACTCATTCACTCATTTATACCTTAAGGAATAGTTTGTGTATGCTTCCACTTGCTATAATAGCATCATCGTCATCATTATTATTAATTAGGGCCAGAACTTGGCACATGTAACAAGATACCCAAATAATGATAGCTTGATCAAGAAGGGTTCCGTTGTTTTTTCCCTCGTGTTGTGAGAAGACATTTGATGGCTTCATTATCAAGGGTGGAAACCTTTGATTCTCGTTCGTTCCTACTCAAAAAAAATGGATGCTGTTGCCTACATCTCAGGCAACCTAAGTACAAAGAAGGACACGAGGCTCATGCCAGAGAAGTAAACCCCATTGAAAAAACTTTCTTTAGAAGCTCCACCAGTGATAGTACATACTTCTTATTAGCCATAAATTGCTTCGCCTAGTCACCACTGACTTTCTTGATTGATGTATTCATGCAACCTAAGTTAAGCTAGATAGTAACTTCTTTGTATTTCAAGCAAATTCTACTGATAAGAATCCCCAAAATGTGGAGATTTTTTTACTGTGTGATTTTATTTTTTTACTTGAAATATATGTGGGCCAAAGGATATTAAAAGTTACACGTTATTATTTGGGATTTGTGTTACCAATCATTGAAGAAGGTTGGTATATAATATACTAAGATTATATAGTTATCTATTAACTAATATTTGATTTATTTTTATTAACCCATTCACTCATGTATCCCTTAAGGAATAGTTTGCCTAAGCTCCTACTTGCTCTCTCTTTCTTTCCCCTCTCAAGTCACTGTTCTGTTCTTTTTCTTTTTAAGTTACACAAACATTTTAGTGCACCTTAAAGTATAATAATCAGGTTTTGAAATACATTACAGAAGATTGAATGTTTGCCAGCATGCTTGCTTCCAGAGAACAGCTTAGAGAATGTTATCTTAAGTGTTTTGTTTGCTAAATATAAGCCATGTTAAGTTCATCAGTTTTAAAATGTGGAGACTATCAGGATTTTTTTAGTAAATTACTGTCAATGTATCCTTGAGATTCCTAGAAACAATCTTTTAGACATCAAAACCACCCTGTAATTTTTTTTCTCTTAATGCAAATTAAGATTTCATATATCACTATCAATTTAAGGTGGAAAGAAATTGACTAGTTTATAAAAACATTTTGAAAAACAAAGAGAATAATATGTATTTCAAAAAGGTATATGCACAACTAATAATGTTGTGATAAATTATCAGATAATTAATGTAGAAAGAATAATATTAGTTTTAACTGAAATGTCAATCAAGTGTTTTAAGTATAGTTTAAGTAACTGAAAACTAAGCACTCAAGATTTCTCCTAGTCTGCCTATATTCTTAAAGTACATTTTTTAATGCACATGATAGAATTTTTCATACAAAAAGCCATCTTAATATTTTTTTATGTTATCAATCATGTTGGTTGGCTGAATGTCATAATTATCTTTACTGCTGTTACCTCCTGACCTCCTCTAACTACAAAAAAAAAAAAAATTCACATGTACCCAGCTTTTCAGTATGTTGTAATTCTCATTAGGAATGAGAACTATTGAGTATCCTTTTCTTTTGTAGGTTCTAGCCTTCATATAATAGACTCTGTGTATGCTAAGCTCCAAAGAGAAAACATTTCCTAGCTTCTATTTTCTGTATACGTGACTCCTTTTTTTTTTTTTTTTCACTTCTGCAGAATAGTGGGAGACAGGAGAGGAGACTTCAAAGCACCCATTAGAATTTTTATTCATTGTCTGAAATTCCTTTAAACAGTTGAACATTACTTTTAAAAGCATTTTGAATGTCCAGAGAAATAAAAGGATTTTTATAAACAAATTCCCTGGCAGGAGCTACATTACGCGCTATATATTTCAGGCTAATAATAAGGGCTCACTGTAGGTCAGTGTGTCGTATCCCAGCGGTGTCTAGTGAGATGGAGGTTATCTTATATGTCAGCTGGCTAACCCTGTGAACAGTTTTGAGCAGGCAAGATAATGGGACTGAATTCTGAAATGAGAGTTGAAATATACTGAAATAGTGTCACATGTGAGAACAGTAACTTTTTAAAAATAAATGTAGTCACCTTTTGACATCATTAGGCATATTTGATAATAATGCTTAATGGGGTATATTTTAAGTGGATAGATTGGGTAGAGGATGAAGTGAATCCTATATAATTGTATGTTTAAATAGATAAATAAAAAATCATAAATTCTTTCGTGCACAGAAGATTTTCATTGATAGAAAGGTACCGAGCAGAACTGGTAACATTTTTTTCTTCTCTTATGATTACTAAATTAATATTACCTGATAGTAGTAATGTTTCAACTTCTTGATTGCAATTTTAAGTTTTGAATATAAAATTACTTCTACCCAAACATAGGTGCAATAAAATAGAAATCTTTAAAATTGCTTTGCTTTACTGAATTTCCAGGACAGTATCTGCATAAACCATTATATAAAATGCGTTAATGCCCTTTTTAAAATGTAATTCTTTACAGGATTTTTCATTCAGCCTTTCATTATATTTCCCTGCAAAGTCCGTAAATAGACACTTAATTTTGAGAAAAAGTTTGGGTGTATATGTGGGTGTATGCAAATGAACCTCAAGAAAATATGTACTTTTAAATGTGGATATGATTGTGTGATATAAATTGAATAAGATAATCCATATGCTGTCATGGTATATAAGCTAAAATTTTAGAAGATATAATAGATTAAGTATAATCTAAATTATGTTGAATTTGGATGAAATTATAAAGTTTTCTTACATCATCTTATGCACATTTTGTTTATTATTTGGCATTCACTTTTACAAAAGGCAGGTCTTTACACACGGAGGATTTTGTATAAACATATGTGGGCACATCCTTATTTTCTGAAGCCCGTACCAGTGCAGGCATCGTAAATGAATGATTTAGGAAGCCTTTGGTCAGCCAGCAGAGGCCACTCACAGCTTGCTACTAAACTGGACGGCAAAGCAGAACTCCCTCTTTAATCACTATTTGCCATCATTCTGAGCTGGTTAATTTTTAGTTTCTTACTCAAAAAAAAAAAATTACTGTGGAGTAGTATGAAAAAAAGTTGTTGCTCTATTTGTTTTTTAATTACGTAGTGATTAATCTTTTGTATTAAAGTATTTAGATCGTTCATTATTAGTGCTTACCAGAATGAGAATTTATGCACTTAATAATTAGAAGTATTATTATTCTAATACGCCAATCCTTCTAAATTCTTAATTATTAATGCTGACTTATTTTAACGAGGGAAAAAAACTTTAAGGATTTCAAATAATTATGATGTTTAGTTTTAGATTAAAAACGTAACAATTGCTAATGTCATATATGTACATATACATATGTATGTATATTTCTAAACCTTCACCAATTTAGTATAATTCACATTTTGACAGTTCTTTTAGAGAAATCTATGTGCTACTATTACTTGAACATATGCTGAGATTACTTCCAGATTATCTGAAGCCTGTCTTCATTCACTACTTCACGTGATGCTGGCAGCTGAAAGGTTAGCATCTTCCCTTTGACACATAGGATTCCCGCTAGGAAGGCTAATCCGCAATTGAAAGGAAAGCCTTGTGCTTCTCTGTGCTTTATTTCCTGTGATTTTTTGATTCTTTATAAAACCTTTTTGGTTTGAAGGTGTAATCTCAGATTTACATTGATACCTACTTTTGAAGGGAAAAAAAAATGGTCCACATTCCCTAATTTTCCAAATTCCTAAGCATATTCTCATCATGGAGTGCTTACCCCTCTTTAGTATAGTTTTTAAATTTCTTACTACTTGGGGCTCCTGGGTGGCTCAGTCAGTTGAGCGTCCGGCTTCAGCTCGGGTCACGATCTCACAGATCCTGAGTTCAAGCCCCGCATCGGGCTCTCTGCTGACAGCTCGGAGCCTGAAGCGTGCTTCAGATTCTGTGTCTCCCTCTCTCTGCCCGTTCCCCACTCATGCTCTGTCTCTATCTCTCAAAAATGAATAAATGTTTAAAAAATTAAAAAATAAATAAATAAATAAATAAATAAATAAATAAATAAATACAAATTTTTTACTACTTTGGCTGTAATGACTGGCAGTAGAACTGTTTCTTATTCCCGTTAGCGAATACATACCATATGCTAACAACCCTGTTTGGACTACCATGCTTCTTCTTGCCTATACTTAAAATGGCCACATAGATTACTCTGAACTTACAAGTAAGGACCAGAGTATCATCCTTGGAGGTATAATTCTTGGCTGAAGATTTTCTGAGAGTATATTCTAGATTCAGGCAAGCATCTCCTACAGCAAATCCCCAAATACAGAAAACACTTGTTTTGGTGTATTGTCTCCTTTGTGTAGTCCGGAAGAGAAAAAGTAATAGGTTGGGAATAGGACAATTTAGGTTCAGATCTAGCTCTGTTTAATCTTGGTGATCTGGGGCATGTGCCCTCATCTGACATTTGAGAATAATGATGCTTATTTACTCATCCACCTTGCCCGTGAAAACACCTTATAAGCAGGCAAGAGCTACAAAGCTTAGGCGTGTCATTATCATTACTAACGATGATAGTAATTCTTGATGTGCCATGGTGGTCATTATCACACTTTCTTAGTTCATTTATTCACGTTTACATCCTTCCAAGAAGGATTAAAAATTGCTAAAAATATAATGGAACAATACCTTGACGACGAGGTAAAATCACTGTTATATACACTACAATATAATTCAGGTGACGTGAAGGCTATGAGGGGTAGATGACACATAGATCCAGTGTGAGATCCACTGATAAGAGCAAGCTTGATTGTGAATATTGGTAAATTTTAAAATGAAAACCTGGTACACATTTCTGTAATGTTACTACACTTTATAAAATTCCAAAGGCATTTTCTTAGTTGGAAAATCAAGTTATAGTGTATGAATTTAGTAATTTAGTACAACACTTTTTGAAATCTCAGCTAATTCAGTTGTCCTCAGAAATGGACCATCTTCCCTACTGAGTGTTCCTTCTAGGAGGACATTGTCTAAAGCTAAAACTTCTGACGGGTGAAGACTTATAGTGACCTCTACCTCATATCCAACACGTCACCAAGCACACATGAGGTGTTCCACACGCACCTACTATTTTTTAGTGTCTAATAGCCATAAAGAGGATTTTTGCTAGTCTACTGTATAAATACACATTTTACTTTAATAGAAATCGAGGCAAATGAAGGTAAAATGTGAATTAGCACATGAATTACTTGCTGATTTTTTATTCTTTAAAACACACAAAACAAACAAACAACAACAAAAAAAAAAAACACCCTGGAATCAAAAGGGTTCCTTAAACTCAGGACTTTATCATGATATCAAAAAGATTATATTCAGTGTGACAGAGAACTAAAATCACCCAATGGAATGGGAACCATATAGCACTTATCATATAGCAAATATAAGCATAATTTTACATACAGAGTAGTTAACTAGTAAACATTTGTTGAATTATATCAAGTAGAGCAGTTTTGGGTGCTGACAAGGGAAGAAGTCAGTTACTCATAAGGAAGGATCACGCTGGAAAATAAGGATCGGATTAGAGAGGGCTTTGAATGCATTTTTCATTAGTTTTAATTTTACTTTCAGCATAGAGCTATGGATAGCTCTGGAATGAGAAAAGTGACATGTGAAAAGCAGCGAGTTAGAAAGTTGAATTTGGCAAGTTGGTAAGATGGATTGGAGCAGGGAGAGATAATTGCATACAACTCCCTTCTCACAGGTGATTTTTTTTCCCCTTCTTCCTGTTAAATCAGATAACTACTTTGTTTCCCTTTAATCTTATAAATGATATCCATTTATGCTACCTGAATTGTCCTTCTTTGTATTGCTTTACAATGTGATTCTAAAGTAATTTTTATTTTTTTGTACGTTGTTGGTCGAAGTAATTCTAGTGTTATTTCCTTGAATGTTTTCCATCCCCAAGTAGATTGTGCCTTTGTGAATTGTGACCATTCTGTAATATTATATATGAGAATAGAGGACACAATGAAATATTTTATTCATTCTCCACCTATCTTGTAACAGGACTTTTTTAGAACACTTGATATAAAACTCATTTGAAATACTTTTGGAGAGCCGTTTTGTTTATTTTGCCGTATGGGGTCAAAAGATGTACAGTTTGTACATTCATTTAACAGCTAATTAATCGAAATCAGTTATGCAAAACATGTAGGTTATTATTTCTTATGATTGTTTTTGAATGAAGATAAATGTGTAGACTAGCAAGCCTAATACATTTCCTTCCATCTCTGCTCTGCTCCCCTTACTTCCTACCCTCAGGGCTGAAAGCCCTATTGTTAAGCCTTGGTTTGCTGAGTTGTGTTCCTTATTATCTGTCACATATGTTTGACTGACACATGTGTTTGAACGTAGCAGGGGGCCTCATGCCGAGCCTGGTAAAGTTTAGGGGCTTCTTTCTCTCTTCAGAGAAGTTGAGTCAATTAATACTGGTCCTTAGAGAAGCAGAAAACTTCCGAGTCTTGACACGCGGGCAGGAAGGCTCAGGCAACATCGCCCTGGAGCCTGGAGGCCCGGCGGATTTGATTGACCAGTCCTCACAAAATCGAAAGGCCTTCTTTCGAATGGCATCCTGCCACCCTAAGTATTTGTCAATGTGGGCACTTGAAGCAGAATAGCATTTGGAAAGCAAACAAAATGTAATTGCAAAATAAGAGCAAAGTTGAAGGAGAAGGACGTATTAGAGGGAGAGAAGAAAAGAATGATGGCCTCTTGTACTTCCTGGGGACATAACACTTCATTTACAGAAGGAATCTGGATCCTTGAAAATATGAGTAGGGGTGTCATCCCACATTGGACAGGCTTTCATGAATCCTGTAGACCGTTGTGTCTCAGATACGTTTACCTGATTTGGGAAGTAATTGATTCAGTTATCTATTTGTAGAAGAACAGGATGGAATTGTGGCAGATTTGTTCACAACAAAATGAAAATGAGATGTAAAAACAAGCGTGGCGTTTTACCTTTTGAGGACAGTTATGAAATTGGCATTAACAAATCAGTGATAGGAAGAAGAAAAACCATTTTAATGTGGCTAATGAAGGTGAGAGGATGTTTTGTCACTGATGTCATACAGCTAAATTTCCCACATAGTCTTACTTTACTGACCTTACTGACAGTGGTACTTACTTGTACAACCGTTACTCAGTTTTCATGTGCCATTATTACATTCCTATTTTCTGAGGTTGGTAATAGTAATAACAACAGCAAAACTAAACCGTGTGGTCTTTTAGCATTATAGTTTATTTCACAATCCAAAATGGCCAGAAGTTGACAACTGCTTTGTTATCTAGAGACCATCCATTCCTTTCAAGCTTCGAGTTGTCTTTTTGTTTGTTTAATAACTTCAGTAATAAACATAGTCAATGAGAAGGAAATATACCTACCTTACTTAGGACTGTAGTCACTATTGATATAACAATATTTAAACGTGAATCGTAAGAATTCTGGACATACAGTGTGATGTCTACGATTGTCATCAGTAGTTATTGCCCAATTACATAAATATCTCCAGAGTCTCAACAAAGAGTCTTAACAATGTGGAAATACTGTTTTCTCATGAAGAACAGAATACCTGCTCCCGTTCTAATCTTGTGGAATAAAATCTACTTTTCCTAACAGAAAAACTTTCCTATGTGAATATTTTATTGATATTTAAAGAGATGTTTTGCTTTTTTTTTAATTGTTATTTCTTTCTAAGACATTTCTGTAATAACTGGAAGCCATATTTTTTGGAAAATAAAACAATGTAATTGCCATACTGTTTAGTAGAAGCTATTACTTTGCCGTGATGTTTAAAACTGCTTCATTTATTTTTATGAAGATTCCTATCTAACCCTAAATTGTAGTTTTAGAAAGAATTTTGCAAGAATATTGCTTGATATTTTATAACATTGAAGTATGTACTAATAATCAATCATATTAAATACATGCTTCCAAATTTAAAATACACGGAAACTTTAGTAGAGCACTGTTTTCCACGGGGTGAATTCTGTATGAGGATCTTACTCTCAGATTTTCAAAATGGGTGTCTAGTCCCAAAGTCGCAAAGGTCTCCGTAGTAAAGACATTTCACTCCTGACACAGACTAGTGATATTAACCCTGAGAAGATCATCATGTGTCGACCTCAGTGGTTGTTATAATTTCATTAAGAAAAAATTCTAAATTATGGCTGTTGTCATATCTTCCCAAGTAAAACAAAAATGGACTTGAAATAACAGGAAAGGGTATTCACCTCTTTTATTTTTTAAAAAAGGACCATGTCCTATGTAAAGATGGAAAGTCATTTAAATATCTACATTTGGTACTGTAAATCTTTTGAGAGTTATTTGCAGCAATTGAATTGAGCTTATAGTTTATACATCTATGATTTTCTGAGAAATACACAGTGTGATTATTTCTGACTAGATTGAAAGCTTACATTTGTATTGTGGGATAAATTAGTTACAAATTCGGTTTGTTGTATTCAGTTGCATTGTTTTCATCAGGCAATTTATCACATGGGGGTATGTGAAATTTCTTCATTTATTAAATTTCAGATTATGTATTTCAAGCCAGAGCAAGACTTAAACATTTTTCCATAAGTATAGCTTCAGGTAAACAAGCAATTTTAGCCCTGAAAATAGCTTCTCTGCTTCTGTCAACACGTTGTTTATTCTTTCTCTGAGATAAAAAGTTTCAGTTTTCTGATATTTGTACCAAGATAAAGTCAGTAAACAAGATTAATATAGTGTGGAAAAGGTTGTCAGCAGCCCTGGCAAAGGAAATAAGTTGCCTGTACATAGAACATACTGTAAACTGAATAAAAGTGTCAGGTCCACCATGAGATAATGTGATCATGAACCTCTAACAAGCATGACATAGGCACAGTCGGCTTTTCTCATAGCCACAGTGTAGAAAATGGATTACTGTATTCCTGGGATACCCACTGGAATAGCATGAAACCTCAGTTTGAGATGAATGCAGGATGTAGGCCTGGAGTTGAGCCACATGTTTACCTGTGGTGCCCAAACCATAGGGTTATTAATGTCATCATCTGCGCACATGTGCAGTATTTGCATTTCTTGCAATTTCAGAGGGTATGCTGGCATCCTCGTTACCCGAGTGAGAAAAGAACAAGCACATGTTTGGAAATGCTAGGCTTTTTTCATAGGCGTTTTTCTGCCTCATCGTGCTTTCTTTGGTGGTATACTTTAAGTGACACGTTTATAATTATGCGGGGTTTTTTATTATGATGATGATAGAGCATAAGTTATGACCTTTCGTTGTAAGATATGTCTCGTTGATTGTGATTGTAGATTCATTCTTGCTTGCATGGCGCTGCTGCGTTTGCCTTTGAAAACCCTCTATAAAATAGAAGGTGTGAATTTTTTTAATGAGAGTAGCTTAGATTATGAAAAATTTTTTTGAAACCTTTGACTATCAGACTTTTAATTTTGTTTAGAAATAAAGGAATAGAATGTTGTTCTTTTAGGTGAAATTATATTTTGTTCTGCGCAAATATGTAGATTATCCCTAACTTTATGGGAAAACTATGAAAAGGACTAACAACTACTTCCTTGATTCAAGTTCTTGCATGCATTTAAATGTGTGCATTATATTTAGGAATTAACCACAAATCCGTTGGTTTTGGGTAATATCACTTGCTCAACACTAATTAAGCGAACCTCTTTTTTGTGTGTATGATGAATATATGCATAATTGAACAGTATTTGGAAACAAGCGTCAGCGGTCTAGTTCTTAACATTTTTTTTTATTATAAAAGTACTTTTTAACTAGTCTTAAAATTCTAGCAGAGGAACTATACAGTAAACCAAAACAAGAGGCCCTTCTTACCCAGAATGAAATTACACTTTTTGGTCCATGCAATGTGTTTAGCTTTTGAGAATTAATATTTTATTCTCCATTTTAGAGTGGAAGTCCTCAAACGGAAACGTCCCTTTATTATTCATGGGATTTTTTTTTTTTTTTTTAAGAAACTCATCCGTGATTTATTTTTTGTTTCCACTCTCCTTTCAGGTGGGCACCCCGGGCCCTGTCAGTAACAAGAGAATGGTTCACTTTTCCCCAGATTCACATCACCATGAGTGAGTACGCACTGATTTGTATAATCTTGGGTATTCTCCATCTTTCTTTTGGAAACTGGTAGCTGTTGCTAGTAAATGTGGTTAATTTGCACTTCTTATACCACTGACATTGACAGTTGTACAGGAACAGTTTCAACCTGTGGCAGGAATTGTAAATAAAGGTTTTTGAATACAATCATTCTTTTCTTTGCGACAGAATTTGAAATTCTAAGTTTTCATTACATTAAGTAGCATCAAGCTCTCCTCCTACTCTTCCTGTCTTCCTCCCTACTCTTTCCAAAGCACTAAACACAAAGTGACTACTTAACTCATTACTCTCTGCTTTCTGCTCCTGCCCAGCAAGAGACGTGAAGGAACCAGAACGTATTTTCATTTGGCAACAAAAGGGAGAGTCTAATTTACTAAGTAATTCCAAAAATTAAAAATTGAGCTTTAACGTTGGTAAATTATTGGGTGAATTTCTAGGTGCTAGTTCTAAGTACATCTTTATCAGAAGAGCTTAATACATATATATTTTGGGTCAGTACCATGTCTCCTGGGAAATTGGTTGAACTTGAAGAAAAAGGCCATAAGATATGGAAAGACATGGATTCATGATTGAATGAATTTTTTCTGGCAAGCAATCATATAGGATCCATTAGATCCTAGCTTTTAAATCCTTTCCTTAACCAAGGTAAACAAATTATTGTTCATCTATTAGTTTATTTTATATACATTATTAATACAAAATGTAATCTATATGATATAAAATATATTTATACAGATTATATTTTCTGGAGTATTTATTTTATAGGTTACATATCATAATCTTTCCTTTAAATAGTTTACTTCATTCATTTTTATTATCCTATAAGACCTTTTTTCTCTATTGTTTCTCAAACATGAAGAAAAAGAATAAGGCTTTTATTAACTCAACCAAAGAGATTATATATTTTCTTCTTAACTTTTTGTTCCGACATGAATCAAAACCACTAGCAAGTAGATATAGAGCCGTCTTTAAACCAAAAATTGCATTTGTTAATGATTGTAATGCTCTGAGGGCAGACAAATCTCTTTATCACTATTGGAGTCCTGTGCTAACAGTGCCTAGTAGACAGAAAAGTAGTAATTGAGTGAATGCAGATATGAAAGTGTGAATGTAAATGGGGCAAATTGGATAATGTCAACTGAGTATTGCTTCTCCAGTTAGCAGGTATGACCCTCACTGTGTGCCCCCTGACATCCATTCCACACGAATCTCCCCAGTGGTTTCTAATCAATGTAATAAGATTCTCTAGGAGTGGAATTCAGATGTCACTATTTTTAGAGTTTCGAGGTTACCCAATGTGCTTGATTTCCCATTCTGTCAACACTCAGACTAACATGTGAGTCATTTCACCACCTTGCACCCTCCATGCTACCAGTCCGGTCAGTCTCTTCAGTATCTCATGCTGACTCCGGTCTTTTCCACTTTCTGCTCTATTCTTTTAAATAAGCACTGCTATCTTTTATATTAGTACAGGATCCTAGTGATCTTTTTCTGTGGTCTCACTCTTTGACGTACATACTGCTTACTTTTGCTAAAAGCTCATTCTGATTCTTTTATTCCCCTACTTGTAAACCCCCAGTATGCCTCGTGACAGTGGAAAAACCCTCATTAGCATATTATTAAAAGCTCTTCAGGATCTGACTCCAGTACCTTTCTGCCTGATCCATTATTTCTCCTTCTTAGATAATGGTCCAACTGTCTTCCCTGGTCTGCCTGTCTTCCCTAATATGACCTCTGCATCACTGCCCTAGGATTTTTCTCTTGGATTCTCTCCTATCCGGGTCTTTCAAAAATCCGATTTGTCCTTAATCAGTCTTGACTGGTTGAAAACCACACTTTTATCAGAACGACTAGATACTAGTAACAGAATGCAACACGAAACGAACACTAGCCTGAGCGGAAAGGTTTTATTTTGTTTCTCATATAAGCAGTCAGGAGGGAGGTGGCCCTAAGGCTTTTCAGTGGCGTAAAATTACTATCACAGGCCAGACTGTTCTGATTTTCGGTTCGTCATCTGTTCCTAGAGCTCCTGTAACAAAGCACCACAAATCCGGTGGTTTAAACAACAGAAATGTGCTGTCTGGCAGTTCTGAAGGTTGGAAGTCCAAGGTCGGTGGTCAGCAGGGCTGGTTCCTTCTGAGGCTGGAGGGATAAGCTGTTCCAGGCCTTTGTCCACACCTGTGGTTTCTGCCAGCCTCTGCTGCTCATTGGCTCCTACTGTGTCATGCAATCTTGCCCTCCATCTTCCTAGGGCCTTTTCCATGTGTGTGTATCTGCCTCTGTGTCCACAGTTCTCCTTTTATAAGGACGCAGGGACAGAATATGAGGACACTTTATAAGGTCAGAGTAGAACCTACCCTAGATGACCTCATCTGAACTTGGTTTAACCTCTGTCAAGATCTATCTCAAAATAAGGTCGTATTCTGAGCTACTAGGGGTTAGGACTCCAGCATATCTTTCTGGGGGACCAATTCAACACATAATACATCTTTACCTTTCTTTCTTATGCCCTCATAGTTATGGCCTCATGCCTATAACTTCACATGTCATGTCTGCTTTCAAGGCAAGAAGAAGAGGAAAGGACCAGTGCTAGGAGCTCTCCGCCAGAAGCAAAATTCTTTCAAAACCACATCACCACCTTTCCTTAGCTCTCATTGGCCAGAACTGGGTTATTTGGTCACCCGGAGTTGCAAGGGGGTTTAGGGAACCAGTATCTGGCAAAGTTTTAGATCACTCATGATTGATTACTTGGGTCTGGCACATAGTGCTCCTAACAGGACTTGCCATATGCAAATCATTGATTCCTCACTGCACACACAACCCTTCTCTCCATACATACATGTGGTTTGGAATACCTTCCCTGTCTTTCCCGAAGACCCCGCTTCAGAATCTCATCCACTTACTTCAGTTATTCTCAAAATCTCCTCCAAGACCTCCGAGTGACATGGAGTTTAATCACACCTGGCTATGGCTCTTTGCAGTATGGTGACTCATAAATTTAAAGCACCCGTAGATACACTACAGAATTGTAGAGAGGCAGCTATTTTCAGCAGAAGCTCCCATTCAGGAAGTGAGGCACTCAGCACTCAGCCTGCTAAAACCATGTATCCAATGTGGCAGGCGATTCTCCTTTTTCTACTTTCTTGGGAGCCCTTGCTTATTATTTATACTGTAAGATCACGACTGACATGTTCATTGCACCAGGAGCACTTCCAGGCTAGTGCACGGTTCTAGCAGCCCATTGCTTGCTTGTTTTGTTTTCCTTCCTCAGCTTAGTTGAGATATAATTGACAGATAAAAATTGTAATATATTTATTTAAATGTTTGTTTGTTTTTGGAGACGAGAGGAGAGAGGGAGAGACGAGAGAGAGAGAGAGAGAGAGAGGAGGAGAGATTGAGAGAGCACAAGCACAGGAAGGGCAGAGAGAGAGGGAGACAGAGAATCTGAAGCAGGCTCCAGGCTCTGAGCTGTCAGCACAGAGCCCAACATGGGCCTCAAACCCACGAACCTCGAGATCATGACCTGAGCTGAAGTCAGATGCTTAACCAACTGAGCCACCCAAACATCCCAAATTGTAACATACTTAAAGTGTACTACATGATGATTTGATACACATATACATCGTAAAAGGATTCCCACCATTGAATCACACATCCCTCACCTCACATATTTACCTTTTTTTTCTTTTTTTAGAAACACTGAAGGTGTTACTCTCTTAACAACTCTCAAGCATACAATTCAGTATTGTCAATTACAGTTGCCATACTATACATTAGATCCTCAGATCTTACTCATTTTATAACTGAAATTTTGTGCCCCTTTTATTCACCTCCCCCTCAAACCTCCACGCCCAGCCCCACAATACACTATTCTACTCTGTTTCTATGATACCATGCAGTGTATATCTTTGTCTGGCTTATTTCACTTAGCATGGTGCCCTCCTTAGCATGGAGGTCCGTCCATGTTGTGCAACTGGCAGGATTCTCTTCTTTTTAAGGCTAAATAATATTCCAGTGTGTGTGTGTGTGTGTGTGTGTGTGTGTGTGTGTGTATGCGCGTATCACAACTTCTTTATCCATTCATTCATCGAGGGACACTTAGGTTATTTCCATATCTTTCCCACTGTGAATAAAGACACAATGAATGTGAAGTACAGATATCTCTTCAAGATAGTGATTTTGTTTCCTTCGGATATATATCCAGAAGCAGAATTACTGGATAACATATGGCTGTTCGACTTCAATTTTTGAAGAAAGCTCCATACTGTTTTCCATGGTGGCTGCACCAGTTTACATTCCCATCAGCAGTTTTTCTTTCTTGGCCTTTTGATAATAATCATTCTAAAAAGTATGAATTGATAATCTTACTGTGATTTTTATTTGCCTTTCCTTTATGATGAATTATGTTGTGCACCATTTTATGTACCTGTTGGCTCTTGGTTTGCCTTTTTTGGGAAAGTATCTATCCGGGTTCTTTGCCCATTTTCTAATTGGACTATTGGATTTTTGCTATTGAGTTGTACGTGTACCCTGTATATTTTGGCTGTTAACGCCTTATCAGATATGTGGTTTGCAAATATTTTCTTCCATTCCATAGGTTGCTTTTTTATCTTGTTGATGGTTTCCTTTGCTATGCAGAAACTTTTCAGTTAGATGTAGTACCACTTGTTTATTTTTGCTTTGTTACCTTTGCTTTGGTGTCAATCCAAAAACTCATTGTGAGGATCAGTGTCAAGGAGCTTGTTACTTCCTATGTTTTCTTTAGGAGTCTTAAGATTTCAGATCTTGTGTGCAAGTCCTTAACCCATTTTAAATTGATACTTGTGTATAGTATACTATAGAGCTCCGGTTTCATTCTTTTGGAAGGGCTGTTCAATTTTCCCAAGACCATTTATTGAACAGATGATCCTTCCCCAGTGTATATTCTTGACTCTTTTGTCAAAATTAATTGCTCATAAATGCATGGGTTTATTTCTGGGCTATTTTGTGCCACTGATTTTTGTGTCTGTTTTTAGCCAGTTACATACTGTGTCGATGACTATGGCTTTGTAATATAGCTCGAAATTAGGAAGTGTGATGTCTCTAGCTTTATGCCTTATCAAAACTGCTTCGGTTATTTGGGGTGTTTTGTGGCTCCATACAAATTTTAGGATTTTTTTCCCCTATTTATGTGAAAATGGCCATTGCAATTTTTATAATGATTGCGTTGAACCTGTGGATTGATTTGGATAGTATGGACATTTTAACAATATTGATTTCTCCAGTCCATGAACATAAATATCTCTCCATTTATTCGTGTCTTCTTCCATTTCCTTCACTAATATTTTATACTTTTCAGCTTACAGGTGTTTTACCTCCTTCATTAAATTTATTTCTAAGTATTTTATTCTTTTTGATGCTATTATATGTGGCATTGTTTTCATAATCCCTCTTTCTAATAGTTTGTTTCAGAAACAACTGATTGATGTCTCTTGATTTTGTATCCTGCAACTTTGCTGATTTTCTTTATTCTAACAGATTTTTGGTAGAGTCTTTAGGTTTTCTGTTTATAATATCAAGTTATTTGCAAGCAAATACAATTTTACCTTTTCCTTTCAGATTTGGATGCCTTTTTCCCCAGGCCTAACTGGTCAGGATAGAATTTCCAATACTAAGTTGCGAAATACTAATACTAATATTTAATAACTGAAGTAGCGAGAATGGGCATCCTTGTCTTGTTCCTGATCTTAGAGGAAAAGCTTTCAGTTTTTCACCATTTAGGATGGTGCTAGTTGTAGGCCTTTGCTATGCTGAGGTACATTCCTTTTATGCCCAGTTTGTTGAGAGTTTTTATCATGAAACGATGTTGAATTTTGTCAGATTCTTTTTCTGCAGCCATTAAGATGATCACATGATTTTTGTCCTTCATTTTGTTAATGTGGTATGTCACATTTATTGATTTGCAGATGTTAAACCATCCTTGCATCCCTGGAATAAATTCCACTTGGTCATTATTTGTGATCCTTTCAATGTAATGTTGACTTTGGTTTGCTAATATTTTGTTGAAAAATTTTGCATCTATATTCATCAGAGATATTGGCCTATAATCTTCTTATAGTGGCCTTATCTGGCTTTGATATAGAATATAATGCTGGTCTCACAGTGCTATAGTATGGGAGTGATCCCTCCACTTTTATTTTTTGGAAGAGCTTGAGAAGGATTCATGCTCTTTCTTATTTATTTTCAACAAAAAATTGTATTTGCTTGGAAGCATTAGAATGTCAACAGAACAGCTGCAGGGTTTTGTTTGTTTGTTTGTTTTTTGTGTTTTGTGGTTTTTGTTGTTGTTGCAGTTACAGAGTGGTATTTAGTTAACAGAACAATTATCTTGTATTAGTTGCCTCAGAGACAAGGGAAGATGAGTACAGTACAGTGCCCATTTGTAACTAATTTGTGGTGTGCACCAGTAAGAACCTGCTGTAAATTTCCATGCCTGTCTACAACCCTCTTACTGTACCAGGCAAAGTTAGTGGCTACTAAAAATACTGCCAGGACAAGGCTATCTAAAGACACATTTGGTAGTATGTTAACTATACAAAAAAAGACACTACACTTTGCAACCATAACTTGCACACCATTGCAGTTCAATATTTTTTCTTTAAAAGGAAAGGAGTTGTGTATAGGGGAGTTCAGCGTTTTACAGACCAGAAAAAACAAACTTGGGCTATAACCAACCTATTCATATTCTTCTTCTTCATCCTCTTCCTCTTCCTCATATTCTTCCTCTTTTGCCTTTTTTTTGTTCTTTTTTTCACCCTTGATGACTCCCTTTTTTGCCTCATCAGGCTCTCCTGTAGCCCACTATGCAGCAACCTCCTTTTTGTATTTTTCTTCAGCTCAGTAGCCTTTCTTCATAAAGCTGCTTGTCATCTGCAGCAGAATTATAATATTTCTCTCCCCGTTTCTTTGCAACATCACCAGTGGATAGGCTGGGATGCTTTCCTTTGATTTGAGGACGATACTCAGAACAAAATAAGAAAAAGGTCAAGAGAGTACTCTTGGGTGCATTGACTGGGATCCTTGAACTTCTTTTTGGTTTTCCCTGTAGGAGGGATAGAAGTTGTCATTTTTCTTTCTTAATGGCCCTTGTCCCCCTTTGCCATGTCTTCAAAAACTTTTCTTTTCTTTTAAATAGACATGGTCTTCCACCTCTCTGAATGCTTCTTAAAAAACTCTGAGAAGTTGGGGCACCTGGGTGGCTCAGTTGGTTGAGCATCTGACTTCGGCTCAGGTCATGATCTCACAGTTCGTGAGTTCAAGCCCCGCATTGGGCTCACTGCTGTCAGTGCGGAATTCACTGGTGAATTCATATGGCCCTAGACTTTTCTTTGTTGGGGGTTTTTTGATTACTGCTTCAATCACCTTACTAGTACGTGATCTGTTCAGATTTTCTAATTATTATTTGAAATTGGTAGACTATATATTTCTAGGAATTAAGATGTTGGCGTGTAATTGTTTATAGTAGTTTCTCAGGATTCTTAATATTTCTGTGTTATCAGTTGTAATGTCTTCTCTTCATTTCATATTTTATTTATTTGGGTCTTTTCTCTTTTTTTCTTAGTCTAGATAAAACTTTGTCAGTTTTATCTTTACAAAATCTAGCTTTTAGTGTCATACATCTTTTCTATTGTATTTTCTATTTGATTTATTTCCATTCTAACCTTTGGTATTTTCCTCTTTCTGCTAGCTTTCAGCTTTGTTTCTTCTTCTATTTATAGTTCCTTGAGGTGTAAAGTTAAGGTGTTTATCTGAGGTTTTTTTTCCCCCTAATATAGGCATGTGTCACTATAAACTTCCCTCTTAGAACTGCTTTTGCTGTGGTAAGTTCTCACGTGCCCATTAAGAACTGCTTCTTTGTTTACTATAGTCCTGTAAGTGTCATGAACACAAGCCCCATTGGCTTTCAGAGCGAGGTGTTTTGGGGCCCCATCCAAGGGTGGGAGTCTTCAAAGTTGGGACACTAGATGTGTCTTCCAAAACCTTTGCTCCTCAGGGAGAAGTTGGGAGTTGGAGGGTCCCTCCTGAGTGTATGGCTTAGTGCCAGTGTGGGATTTATGGTGAGAGTGTGTTCAGCCTTTCCTACCCACTTTGACATGGGTGTTTTCTCATCTTCCCGATGTATAGGAGTCACTCAACTAGTTTCCGGATTTCTCACAAGGAAATTATTCCATGTATAGCTAGAAAATGGTGTGTTCATAGAAGAAAGGAGTTCAGTAGCCTCCTCTGTCACCATCTTAGTTCCTAGCAGCCCCTTTCTGGGTAGTGGACATCAGCAGGAATTTAAAGTCACAGACTAAAGTCAAAGGTGGCCAAGTTGTTTGTTTAGGCATTAGGGTTCCTTCAAAAATGGAGTAGGTTCTCTTGTGTTTGTGGTTGCAATTCCTTGCCTGGAAATGCTACTGGCCTTGATGTTCTTCCTATATCCTTACTTAGCTTTTAGCTTAAAGACTTCTGCCCCGACGCCATGTGAAACAGTGACCTCCTCCAGAGGATAGGTACCAGTCTTTAAGAAACCTCTAGTCAGCGTGCTCACCCTCTTTGTCAGAGAGGCACTCTGAGGAAGGTCTAGACCAGAGCCCTAGTCATGGTAGTCAAGGCCCCGTGAAGTCTAACCTCCATGCCACTGCCTGCTTCCACATAGGAATTCCAAACCAGATCTTCCCACCTGCAGCTCCCTAATTATGAGTCTCTCATTAAAATTGAATTGTAATCTATACGCTGAAAGTACCTCTTTCAACAAATCTATATTTTCATCCGTTTCTTCAGGCCTGCCCCTTACTATGTAGGGCAAATGAACAAGGTGCCTTGTAGGCTTTGTTCTACAAGTTTCGTTTTGGGTGACACCATAGAATACAGCATTATGAGTATTTTATTTTACACAAACAAGTAAGTACACAGGCACACTTTGTACTACACATAGATACACACAGCCCCAGCTGAATTACCTATTAGTACCCTTCTGGGGACTAGTCTCTTTCTCTGGTCAGTTTCAAAACCGACCACACTTTGCTTCAATTTGTCTGCTTCATTGTCCTGGGAAGGAAATGCAACAGGTGAAATTTTCTACCATTTCCTTTAACAAGAGAACGTATATGGTCAGTGTTCAAAGTTGGCCAGATGTAGTTTTAGATATATGCTTCCCCAACTTTCTTGCCCAGATAATTAAGTCCATACTTTCATTCAACCCTACTCCCTATGATAAAATCAGATACATAAAACTGACTCAGTCTCATAGTAGAAAAAACAAGATATTTATACCCTCAAGATATGCAAATAATTTCCTAGGGAATCCTGGTCAAGAATTTTAAGGGAGTCAATGTCCAGATTCCTTTGCATGTATACACACACACACACCTTCTTTTCTGAAATCATTAGCCCCTGCAATTTTGCTGATTCCTATTTTTCACAACTGCCTTTCTGCAACTTTGGAAGAAAAAGACACCCCCAAGTCCTACCCTTTGGCACCTTGCTTCACAGCATAAAATCCTTTTGGGTTTCAAACAGAGGGACATTCCAAATACTGTGCTGATATTGATGTGGACAGATTGAATCTAATGACCAAATTACAAAGCCTTTTGCAAATTAGGTAGATTGTTTCTAATTCTTTGTTTTCAGCAGCTGGTAGATTGTTAAAAATACTCCTTTATCTAAAAATCATTGTGTGATTTTTGGTATAAATCTCTAAACGAGTTCAGTAATCAAATAACTGCTCTAACCAGATTCTTTTTATTTCCATTTACCAAGTTATGTGAACAAGGTTTCTGAGCACTCAAATTGAAAAATAAAAAATATAAATAGAATTGATGCTAAAGGTAATATTCATCAATGACTACACGAACCAGTTTGGGGAAAAGTTTATTATGCTATTCCTAATAAAATTGTATTCATTTTTGTTTGGAACTATCAAAATACACTTATGTTAATTTCATTAATTAAATACCAGTGACAACTTTTTCAGATCTTAAATAACTGTTATCAACTAACCTTAATCAGTATTGCTGATCACTTCATCAAAATAATTTTAAAACTCTAGTTTTATAGTCACAGAAATTTAAGAAAATTAGATAGATAGATAGATAGATAGATAGATAGATAGATGATGATAGATAGACGGATAAGACACATATCATTGTTGCAGAGGAATATGGCAGGGTTACTAATATACCGTTTTCAAACATAAAAATATATTACATTAGGATAAACTTCTGTGCAACAGTGATATTGGAAATCCAAGGAGTTCAAGGAGAAAAATAAGCCATGTAAAATTTTCAACTTTTAAAGAAGTGATTTTCATGGTGTTTTGTTTTGTTTTGTTTTTAAATGCATTGATGGTGGATATCAAACCACAGTGATATTTGGACTCCAATGGGTATATTTAAGAATGGCATCATGGTTTTATTTTAAAATGTTAACATATGTAATTTATAGAAACTAACATTTGCAAATATTTAACTTTTATGGTGAAAAATTTTAGATATCTACTGAAAATATGTGAGGATATTTTCATAACTGCATCAGACAACATGCACTGAGAAATGGTTGAAGACCGGTGTGTACAGACTTTCAGAAAAAAGTAATGGAATGTTCTACAAATAATGGTTTAAACAAATCACAGTTTAATTTACCGACATTACCAGAAGTCTGGAGAAGTAGGCAGTCCCAGGGCTATTGAGGAGGCAACATCAGCCACAATGTCCTCTAAGGAATCCCTGGAATTTTCCACAAAATTCCCACCAGCAATTCTCTGTACCTTCTGTATTCTCCCTTTAGTTTTTTATCTCTACCTTGGTTATAGTATTTATTCACATTATTCTCTAGAACATAGTTGCTATACACATGTTTTCATTCACCTTAGTGGACCATGAGTTAGAGACTTCGTCTCATTCTTCTTTAAGATTCTTATAGTACACAGCAGAATGCCTTACACATCAAAGCATAGGCTCTAGGGTCAAGTTTACCCAGTTCCACTACTGGCTAGTGATGGAAGACTCACCCCTTCCTGCCACTGGCACAAAAGTATAGGGAAAGCACAGATAACCATGGTTTTGTGTGATCCCTTCTACAGTTTACCTCCAAGCTGTAATAACTGACCTGGACGAATGGCTAGAAATGGTCATTAAATTACTAAATATTCAGGAACTCTTAATTGGAAGTAAACTACTTTCATTCAGTTAACTGTGATTCGTCTAAGTCAATATTTGTTTTGCTTTAGAAGATCACCGTCTAAACAGTCTGAAATAGGAGTACTTAAAATAATTTTACTTCATAGAATTTCAGACTTAAAAACAGATTCTAATGAGTAAAGGAAAAACTATTTTACAGGCTCTAACATAATAATGTTAGGACTTCAGTTTTGAAACTATGTGGTTATAGGCTCGCATGATCAACAAGGGTAGTGGAGAGCAGCCTAGAAATGACCATTCAAAAGAAAAAGGGCTGCTGAGCTGGGAAGTGAAAAGGATGTTTTTTCCTTAATAGAAGGAATGCCCAGCGTGGTGCTCAATATGCAAGAGCGCACCTCACTCAAAGTTTTCAGCTCAGTTTATGAGAGTAGTGGAGGTTGGCCAATAAAGTTTGGGTAGTTTCTATAAAAATTATATTTGGCAATAATTTCAATTGTAAAAAAGAATTACTTATGGAAATTTGGTGAACAGCCAACTTTGCTGCACCCCTCAGAATGTGGAAATCTCAGTCTTAAAGGTAACTGACACAGGTATCTGTGTGGTTTTTGAGAAGCCTTGCAGAATTATGAAGTCTGATTGTTTTAATAAAGTAATAATTAACATTGTACTAGTCACATATTTATATTTAGCATAACTCTTTATAATTGTGTATGCATTGTGTATTTATAGTCCAGTTGTTAATATACTTTAGGCCTCTTTTAATAGAAAATACTTAGCCCAGATAAATGAAACAGCCATTAAATAACTGTAGAAAGGTACACAAAAAGCAACAAGAACCTGAATCCAGGAACGCCTGGGTGGCTCAGTCAGTTAGCATCTGACTTTGGCACAGGTCATGATCTCCGTGTTCATGAGTTTGAGCCCCACATCAGGCTCTGTACTGACAGCTCAGAGCCTGGAACCTGCTTTGGATTCTGTGTCTCCCTCTGTCTCTGCCCCTCCCCTGCTCACACTCTGCCTCTCTCTGTCTCTCAAAAAAGTAAATAAACACCAAAAAAGAAAAAAAAAAATTTTTTAAAAAGAACCTGAATCCAGCTAAGCAGAGAAATCTGTATCTAGGTTCTAAGAAAAATAACATGTATATTTTGAAATTCACATTTAATTATTCTGTTGACTTTCTGAAAATACAGATATTAATATGCAGAAAAAAATATATGACTACATATTCTTTAAAATATTTAAGGCTTCTGTGGGGTTACTTTTTATTCACTCTACCTTCCTTTCTGGACTAACCCTAAATTGTTCCAGATTTTTTTCCTTTTTTCCATTCACTTATGAGATACCTGTTTTAAGTTGAGTAAATATGAAGGGGTGCCTGGTGACTCAGTAAGTTAAGCATCCAACTTCAGTTCAGCTCATGATCTCACAGTTTTGAGTTCAAGCCCTGCATCAGGCTCTGTGCTGACAGCTCAGAGCCTGGAGCCTGCTTCGGATTTTGTGTGTCCCTCTCTCTCTGCTCCTCCCCTGCTAGCTCTCTGTCTCTGTCTCTGTCTCTCAAAAATAAATAAACATTAAAAAATTAATAAATAGAGTAAATATGAATATTAGTTGACTTTTAAATGATATCCATATTTGCTTTTATTTTATTTTAAAGTATAGGACATTTACCTGAGGCATTATATGTAAATCAAACTTACTTTAAATGCAAGTGGGTAACTACCTATAATCCTATGATGATTCCCTCATAAAGCAAATATTTACACTTTATCTTATCTTTTGTATAAATATCAAGTTTGCTTGAAGCAAGATTTGCCTGGATTAAAGGTTAGTTCATTGGGAATACTTTTATACTTTGAAATTTAGCATCTATTGCTGTATAGTAAAAATGGCTTTAACTTCAGATTGAGATAAATAAATATACCTGATCAATTCCTCCTCTGATTTACTGTGTTTCCCTTGGAAAGTCATTTTAGCTTTCATGTGTCATAATTTTTAGTTATGGAATAAGGATAAGAACAGTCCTTCTTATATAAGGTATTATTCAAGCTACTTATGTAAACTACAGACAAATTATTAAACCAGGTATAAAACATTTAGGATGATGATGATGATGATGATGATGATGGTAATGCTTTATCTGGATAGTGTATTTATTTTTCCAAGTATTTTCACATGCATCAGTCTCTCCAGTGTTTTAGTGCCTCTCTGAAGCAGTGATGACACCCCCATTTTATAGATAATTTGACTTGGAAAGTCACACACTATATTCTGCTCAACCAAAAGTCAATTAAAAAAACCAATGTGTTCAGCATCTATTATGTATTTGATAACATGCTAAACCTGTTGGGGAACCTGTAAATATTACGTATGAACATTGCTGTCTCTACTGACATTTAGGAATAAATAGGTAGTTCTCACAAAAAATTCAGAGAATAAAAGTTCACATATTACTCTATTCCACTGTGTACTACAGGAGAAGAAATTAATATTTGTTTTAAACACCTACTCTATGCCAGGTTCCTAGCCTTGTTTAAGCTTCCCAATACTGTAAAGAGAGGTGGGCTTCATTTTATTGCATAGATGAGGAAGACAAATGTAATGGAAAAACTCAGATTTTCCTTCCTACCTTTTCTTCTCTTACGTCTTCTTGGACACTCATACAGAACACTTCATCTCTGACACTTCTGGTCACCAAATGTTGGGAGGCTTCTTCCTCACGACAACAAGCAAGTCTCCAGGAAAGCAGCTGGCTGTCCTGCTTCAACTCAGTTTTGACACTAGGTACTTGGAGATAGCATCAGATTCCACAAGTTAAGGGTCCAGTCCTGCGAGGCTGCCTTGCCCCCTAACCTCCCACATCTCCAGATTCCACTCACAAACCTAGGCTGTTACCTATGCTTCTGACCTACCAGATGCAAATTGGAGGTTCCAACAACCGCCTCCAACTGAGGACACCAATTTCAAGTCCAGGTGGTTACCTGTACTTCCGACTGGCTGTAAATCAGAGGTCCCCACAGCACCCTCCTTGGTTTATTTAATTTTCTCACAGAATTCAGAGAAATGTTTTACTTACTAGGTTACCAGTTTATTATAAAAGAACATAACTCAGGAACAGCCAGATGGAAGAGATACATAGGGCAAAGTACAGAGTAGGGGTGTGGAGCTCCCATGCCCTCTCCAGGAATGCCATTCTCCCCACATCTTCACCTGTTCCCCTATCTGGAAGCTCTCCAAACCTTGCCTTTTGGGACTTTTATGGAGGCTTTATTACATAGGCGTGATTGATTGAATCATTGGCCTTGGGGAAGATTCAGCCTCCAGCCTTCTCCCTGTCCCAGAGGTCAGGAATTGGGACTGAAAGATCCAATCCAAGGTTGGTTCCCTTGACAATTAGCTCCCATCCTTAGGTAGGGTCCAAAAGCCACCTCATTAATATAACAATTTTTCACTCTCAATGCTTTGGAAATTCCAAGGGTTTGGGGAGCTGTGAGCCAGGAATCATGGAAGAAGACCAAATATATATGAGAAATACATTTAGATCACCTGAATAACCAAATGCATAGTTGTCTTATAAATCATTTATTGCTCCAAGACTCAAAAAATAAAAGTATTTGTCAGAGTTCACCCAGCTAGTAAGTGCCAGAGTATTCAAACTTCGATCTTTCTGATTCTAAAACCCATGATTTAGCAACCACACCAGGCTGGATTTACATTGTAGTAGATCCGTCGCTGCTTCCACCTGCAGCTTGTGGTAATCTGTTGTTTTGGTGGAAGCACATGAAGCAAATCCAGCCTCACGGATAATAACTAGTTGGAAAAGGAAGGAGTATTTTAATAGCCTTTTCATTTCAGATCATTGTGGATATTCTCTGATACTATACTAAAAACCTAAACGTGGTTGTTCTCAAAAGTTAATTATAGTGTGTAATCTAAAAACATATCAATGGATAGTTTTGCTCTGTTATGCTAAATCTGTTGTTCTGTCTTGAACTCTGAATGGATTCACTTACACATCGTGATTTAGTAAATCATACATTGGTCATGTAAAGGCACAGTCCGTACAGAGGGGAAATGCATTAGTCAAGTTGTCCAGATAACTGCAATAAATAATTTGCTTCTAGTTGGTAATTATCCAGATGTCATTTACAGATACCAATGAGCGTCCATTTCCACGTCAAAGTAGAATGACCTGCCAAAGAGCATCACTGTCTTTGAGCTTAAGAAGTGTTCCAGGAAGAGCATAGACAACTCCTACGAATGTAGAGGCTGTTTATTCCCAGGTGTTAGTATCACAGAGGCTAGAGATTACATAGAAGTCTAAGGAAACGTGCCCTTTGTAATAGAAGCGTCTTGTCCTCTGAACGCACACTGTGGGCAAATAGCCTGTCGTCTCATTTCTGCATCTGGAACATGAGAATGACCTTGTAAGGTTTTGACGAGGGTAAGAAATAATACATGTCACGTTTCTAAAGAGTACTTGGTACATAAAAAATGCCCAATATTATTGTTCTCGAAAAAAAAAAAAACCAAGTAGCATTAATATTGGTGTCGTTCCCTGTGGGCTTTTAGTGGCTTATTGCCACTAAAATTTCTCTCGATTTCCTGTTCCTTGGTGTTGACAAGTAGTTTTGATGCTGAACACTGCCAAAGGACTGGGCACATAGCTAATAACCACTCCCATTGAAAAGGTGTCAGCAGATGGGTCGAGTATTAAGGATCCAAGGAGCAGCTGAAACAATATAAGTGGACCATGTAGGGCAAGGACAGCGGAGAAGGGAAGGCTCAACTGTGCAGGGACTCCTATATTTTGAATGTTGTCATTGACAACAGCCAGAGCCCAAGTTGTTATCACAATGGAAGGAATAGGTTCAAGGTACCTTCAGCTGATGCTCCAGAAGTCACATGATTCAAGGGCTTTGCGTGATTGTTCCTGGGGGCATAGCCAGAGGATATAATATTCTTGTATTTTTAATGTTTTTTAGAACTCCAGCAATCCAGAAGTCATAATTTGTTGTAACGATGCTATAATTAAGTTGTGGTAAATGATAGCATTGAAGATTTTATAACCAGAATTGATTCATAAAATGGATACAGTCCCAGCAGTTTATGTTAACATAATTAAATGGAAATGTAATTCTAACTGAGTTTGCTTATTAAATTGAAATTACTGGGTTATGAGCACTCTTACAATTCTGTCAAATTGGTGTAAGTCTAGAATTACATGAAATATCCATTAAATAAAGCATATTTAAGGCTCCGTTGTTGGTGGTGAATACGTTCTTAAAGCGCGTGCAGATTGATCATGTGAGAGCATGCGCTTGTAGTTAGGTTCATGCTAACTCCTTTCTCTTTCCTCTACAGCCATTGTTTAGCCCTGGCACTAAGACAGAGCATGGCCAGGTAAGGAGCATTGTAATCCAAAGAGAAGTTACTTAGGTCTCTTTCAAATATTATAGATCTCCCTTCCAGGTCGTGGATCAGCTCTATAATAAAAGATATAAATCCCAGCTTATTTAAAAAGGAGTTATTGTGCCAGTGCTTAAGACACCGACCAAATGAATGATGCTCGGTAAACATCAGAGTGCTTACCACCACGTTCCTCAGTCACATATGGTCCCCCCGTGGAAAGGCTCTGGGGTTCACATTGTTTATAGGACTCTACCATTATACTTGTTTTTCACGAAGTTAAGGTATCAAGATACATGCTTAAAAAGTTGATTTGCAGCCAACATAAGATCAGCAAACGAGAATATTTTACTTCTGAAGTTCAGAAGGTCGTGATAGTTTCTTACAAGTTATGTCATATTTTTAAGTGAGATTTCTTTTTTATTGCTTAATAAAACATGGCAGCACAGCGATTGGTCCCCGTAACAAAAACTTGGCATTCATTTCAGTTAACTTTACAATATAAATAAGTACTTAACTTTCTTTTTCCCTTGAATGTATTCATCTTCTCTCTGCAGTGTGCTAAGGCAATTTAGGGCTTAAGGCTTTGATGAGTTTTAAAAGCTTATGCATTTTAGACTTTGCATCCTTGTTGAGTTTTTTTTTTTTTTCATTCTGAATTATAAAGTTGTTTTTAGTGGGTCAAAACATGATATGTAAAAATACCTTTAAATACATGAGAATGAAAAACCTCACATCCACAGGGATCATTTTCTGTGACAGGTGGTAGGTAGACAAAGAGGGGGTTGTAGTTGGTAATGATAATTGACAACATTAATATATTTGTGATACTTTATTTCTTAAGCTGGCCAGTAGGTCCACAGTTGGTTGTATATACACAACCTTTTTGCTCATAAAAGGAGGGTGATAAGGGCACCTGGGTGGTTCAGTCAATTATGTGTCTGACTTCAGCTCAGGTCATGATCTCATGGTTTGTGAGTTCAAGCCCTACATTAGGCTCTGTGCTGTCAGTGAGGAACCTGCTTGGGATTCTCTCTCTCTTCCTCTCTCCCTTTGCCCCTCCCCCACTGTCTCTTTCAAAATAAATAAACTCAAAAAAGATTTTTTTAAGCACCTTTAAAAAAAATTTTAGGGGCGCCTGGGTGGCTCAGTCAGTTAAGCGTCCAACTTCAGCTCGGGTCATGATCTCACAGTTCATGAGTTCGAGCCCCGCGTCAGGCTCTGTGCTGACAGCTCGGAGCCTGGAGCCTGCTTCACATTCTGTGTCTCCCTCTCTCTCTGCCCTTCCCTGCTCGTGCTCTGTCTCTCTCTGTCCTCAAAAATAAATAAACATTAAAAAAAATTTTTTAAAGGGGGTTGCTAAATACTTCATTATAAACTATACTTATTTCCGAATACACAGAAACCTAATTAAAGAAAATATCATGTGAATTCAGTTTAAAGGTAGCTTGTAAACTTGCTCTTTTCCATGAGAGCAATTATCCCCTTTAAAAGATATTTCTCACATTAATAGTATAGTAAGGACCAGTATTCTAAAATTTGGAAATTAACCAAACTAAGTTATATCTTTGATGTTTTCATCTGATTATTCATAATGTAAAAATTAGACTTCCTGCTTTCCTGCATGGTTCATGCCCCTCTGTGTACAAAGCTTACAAGAAGATTCTGCTTCTGGTAGTAAGTCGCATCAGGATATAGATTATCTCCAAATACAATTTTAAAGCTTCTTTTCTACCCTTTAGAAATACTAAAGTGATGTTATAAAGTTGTATTTTATTTCACAGTATAACTGGTTGTTTCCAGTCAAGCTTTTTTTTTTCCTGCAGTTAAAGAATCAACTAATAGCTAATAGAGAAGAAACTTGCCTTCTCTATAGAGAAGAAAGTTGGCCTGATGTTTTTTGTTTTGATTTTGTTTGTTTTTTTTTACCAATTTTTGCATCAGCCTTTTGCTTAAACTTTGATACATCATTTCACATTTTGATGTAGGTTATTAATTAATGTAGGTTATTAATTTCAGGTTAATTATTGAATGTAGGTTATTAATTAATGAACACAGTAGATTCTTATTACCTGCAGTAGCTATGTTCTATAAAGTCGATGTGAACACAAAAGTAGCAAATATCGAAACACTGCTCTGGAGGGAAAATACAAGGTTGGGTTCATGAGAGGCCAGGACATTTTCAGTTACTGATCAAGACCTTTTCTTGTTTCATGTGTGTTCTGTGTTTAACAATAGCTTATTTAATATGTATCATTGCTTCTTAATACCTGATGAAAGCTTCTTTAATGCCCGTGTTTCCTCTGTAAGGTCCCTCGCAGCCTTGCACTTGGAGCACTTGACTACACTTCCGTACTATACCTGACGACCATTTATTTATTATTTATTATTTATTTATTTTAATGTTTATTTATTATTGAGAGAGAGAGAGACAGAGTGTGAGCGGGTAAGGGGCAGAGGGAGAGGGAGACACAGAATCTGAAGCAGGCTCCAGGCTCTGAGCTATCAGCACAGAGCCCGATGTGGGGCTCGAACTCACAAACCATGAGATCATGACCTGAGCGAAGTTGGACACTTAACCAACTGAGGCCACCCAGGTGCCCCCTGCCTGAGGACCATTTTAAACGATAAAATCAAAAACCAGAGCAGAACAATGCAAAAAAAAAAACGTGGCACTAAATAGACTGCAACAAAGACACTCGTTACACTCTGAAAGCGGAACAAGAGACAGTGCATCAGCTTGTCAGACCTCAGTGGAGAACGTGTGACAGGGGACCCAATTTTACCACCGTGCACATGTTTGTGAAGGACTGCAAAAGTGCCGGCAGTATTGATCTTAGCATTACACATAAATTTTAGCCAATAGGCAAATTCAGAATATGGAATCCATGAATAATGAGGAATGACTGTACCTGTGTGTACGTATACAAATATACATACAGACCACTTACATTTGAGCGTAAGAATCTCTTAATTCACTCAAATCTAACTCTAGCGCAGGAAACTTTGCTAACCCTAGATGCGAGCGATGAAATGCAACACCGTAAAGAGGGCAAAAATCCTTCACCCTGTTGAATGAATTACTGTTAGCAGGCATGATCACCTTTATTTTTCCCACATCAACCTCTCACCTACAGAAATGAACATTAACCCCGCTTTTTTTTTTTTTTTTTTAAATCCCACCCCTTTCTACTTCTCCTGTCTTAGGATTCGTCTTTCTGTCTTTAAGGCTAAATCCCATTATCATTAACACCTTGCGTACTTCTCACTCTTTTTATTACACATTCACTAAATGAGTATTACCTGTCAATCATTATCAGTCAGGTACTCTCTCTCCTTACAAAAGAAGGTGTTTAGAAAAACAACATAGCTTTTCCCTTGTGGTGGTTCTAATCTGGGGGCAGGAAAGCAATAATGGCAGTATGTTGTGAAATATTTGAGAGAACCACAGAGAGGGCAGTTATAAAGGGCTCAAGAGAAATATGAAAGTCGGTTTCAGAAATGGAAGGAAAGAGGAGCGACAGCTATATGAAGCATCATTTTTTTGTTTGTTTTGCTTCATCTGACTTAATCCTGATTTTTCCTCTTTGAATATCTAATGATTGACATTTTGACTGAATTTACAAGTATCTTCAGGAATCACAGATCACAGTTTGGGTGCTAGTTCTCCTTTTAAGGTGAGGACACTGAGAGCCCACGTGTGACGAGACTTGAAGTTCTGTAGACATTTGAGAAATTACTGAGAAGTGGCTGCTAACAAGGAACACACATGGTCTTGAGCGCCTCTGAATATCAGGTGGTAAAGAGAGGATTGCTGTGGAGAAGACTTCTTCTCTTGGCTTCTCCTCTTGTGCTAGAGATTTGAAATTTGTAGTGAAGCCCGTAAAAATATCATGAATAGCCACGGCAGTTCCCAGCTCCCTTTCTCACAGTAAGAACCATCATCCACGAGGAACACTTCCCTTCCTGGTTTAGTTCAGCAGTTTTAAAAATCGTGCACCTTTCGGAAACCTCACGTTGTACTAGGGTTTTGTGTTAATGAATTTTAACATAATTCTTATGCGAGTCATTCTTTAATATACATCTGCAGGTCACTAATCAGGGAATTGTGTCTCCGTCTGGCCTAAGTCCAGCAATCTGAAAGTTGGAAGGTAAGAAGCACTTCGCACCATATTCAGAAGTTCTGTTATTAATCAGAGTTGACGGTTGTCGAGTCAGAATCCTGAAAATTGACCTCACTTGTGACACTGATAGTAGTCCAAGGAAACAGAAGAATTATCAGTAAGGAGAGGGAGGAATTTCTCAAAAACCCTGAGGATCTACTCTTACTTATTAGAGCTCAGGACCCTGTGTCTTTTATCTCGAATTCATGACTGATTCCGCCCCCCTAGCCCACCCCACTCTTCCATCCGTTCTCTTGTTCTTTGGGGCGTAGCAGAAATGTGTTGAGAAGCTCTCAAATACAAATACATACTTTCTATTCTAATAACATTCTGGATTTTTTCCGTCTTTGCCCCTTAAAAGATCTAGACTCCCATATTCACTTATGAGATTCATGACCCATAGATCTGAGTTATATTTTTTTATCTGAGTTTGATTTAAAAATGTTTTTAAATGTTTATTTTTGACAGAGAAGAGAGACAGAGCACAAGCAGGGGAGGGGCAGAGAGAGAGGGAGACACAGAATCCAAACAGGCTCCAGGCTGCGAGCTGTCAGCACAGAGCCCAATGCGGGGTTCGAACCCACAAACCACGAGATCGTGGCCTGAGCCAAAGCTTAACCCCACTGAGCCACCCAGGGCACCCCTATCTGAGGTTGATTTTAAAGCTGCAAAGATATACCCAGAATTAGAGTTGTGCTGATACAGTGAGAAAATTGTGATGGCTTTTTAACATAGGAGTATTGTATTGAATAATCCCAGTGTGTGTCTCTTTTTATACACGAAGCCCATCAAAACTATACACTTGAGGAAGAAAAGAAATTCTCATATAAATCTCCTAGGAAGAGCTCTAACATCAGAGTTCACAGAAGGTGCTAGCTTGTTTAAGCTGATCCAGATGGTACCCCCTCTGAGAACTATCCAGACCTACTAGGACAGACTAATATTTATTTGGGCCATTACTGTTGCACTTTCAAAACTGAACTGTAGGGGGCGCCTGGGTGGCGCAGTCGGTTAAGCGTCCGACTTCAGCCAGGTCACGATCTCGCGGTCCGGGAGTTCGAGCCCCGAGTCGGGCTCTGGGCTGATGGCTCGGAGCCTGGAGCCTGTTTCCGATTCTGTGTCTCCCTCTCTCTCTGCCCCTCCCCCGTTCATGCTCTGTCTCTCTCTGTCCAAAAAAAAATAAATGTTAAAAAAAAAAAATTAAAAAAAAAAAAAAAACTGAACTGTAGCATTCTTTTCTTTTCTTTTATATATATATATATATATATATATATATATATATATATATGAAATTTATTGACAAATTGGTTTCCATACAACACCCAGTGCTCATCCCAAAGGGTGCCCTCCTCAATGCCCATCGCCCACCCTCCCCTCCCTCCCACCCCCCATCAACCCTCAGTTTGTTCTCAGTTTTTAAGAGTCTCTTATGTAGCATTCTTTTTCTTATTCCAGACTGTTGTGTTGGGGATTTTGAGTTCTTTGTTTTCACTGCTTTCACACCAATTTCAGGAACAGTGTGCACATATCTGTCTTTTATCTTAAAATTAGAAAAGTTAGTTAACTACTATTCACTTCAGGTGGAGGTAGAGATTTTATCATCTCACCTCTAGCTATCTGTGTCACAAATGTTGGTTTGTATATATATATATTTTTAAAGGCACTAGACTTAGAAATGCCAAAGTAATTAATTATTTTTATTTTCAGAAACAATTTAGTTTTCATGGTACGAAGTGTTTCTAAATTGAAACACTTTCAGATTAATGGACTTAAGATAAATGGTTGGTTGCCATTTTCTGTAAGTAGTAATAATGAGCTCTAGCTTCACTACCTATCAGATACCAGATCTCACTCCCTATATCTTATCTCACCTATTCAATCATTCATTCATTCAACAAATATTTATTGAGCACTAAAATGTTCCAGACATTGTGCTGGACCTTGGAGGTGCAAACACAATGCATAACGGAAGCCACGGGCCACAGGTGAGCAAGAATGTGGGACACACCCCAGTCTAACAGGCTCAGGGTGACCAGGATATGTAATTTCGAAAGCAGGGGGTTAGTGACCATCACCAGAGGAGAGGTGGGTGGAAGGATGGGTTGAAATAGACCAGGGGATTAAGAGTAAGTACACTTAGCACAATGAGCACGTAGAATTGTCAAATCACTATATTGTACACCCGATACTAATATTTAACCTGCGTGGTAGCTGGAATTAAAGTTTTAAAAAGAAGAAGTAAGAAGGTTAGGTTGGAAGTAGGAGGAAGCGTGATAAATTAGGAGTTTAGAAATGTAATCAAGTTATGAATGGGCCATGGAAGCCTTGTACAAGACTTGGGGGTTTATCTGCAGAGAGTAATGTAGCCAGATCTAATTTTAGAATTACTGGCTGCAGTGTGGAGAATGAATTGGATGGGAGCGAGTTCTGGAGTCAGGGAGGCCGCTGCAAGCAAGAGACAATGATAGTCTGGACTAGGAAGGTGGTAGTGGGGAAGGAAAGAAGTAGGTATTTAAGAGAGTTTTAAGATACACTTAGTTAAGACATTCCTGTTCTTGGTGATCTAATTAAGTTATATCCTTCTCGAAGATGGCTATATGTCTTTATAACTGATTCTAAATAATGTCATTAAAAAGTTCACAGCATTTTTTATCAAAAGGTATTGATCCTGGTCAGACAATACCCAATGACACCCAGGTTCATTAATCATAATCGTAATGGTAGCATTTGAACCACTTTCTCAGCACTTATGTTTTGGTCATGGTGCGAAGCATTTCGCATGGTTTATTCTTGTTTAACATTCACAGTGGCCCTACAGGTAGATACTATTATTATCTCCCATTTTACGGATGGACGTGGAGGTTAAGTACTTGGCCTGAGATTACACAGTGTTGTAAGTGGTAAATCTGTTGTTAAAACCTGGTAACTTGTTAGTTACTGGCACAGCTGGGATTAGAACGTAGACCTATCCTGCATTATTACTTCCAAGATTTCTGTTGGTGTGTTAGGGTTCATTTCTAATATGCTATGCAACTTCTTTTTGGCCCAGCCTTGTGTATAATTATATTTCCTGCATAAATAAGATAAGCTACAGTTTGAGGTGAACACATAGTAAAGAGTAGTGACTATTCTGTTTTTTTTTCTTTCCAATTAGTTAGGGTAAAGCAAGTGTGAAAGGAAGTGGATGGTGAAGCATTTGAGGAGGCGATCAAATACATATACATACTTTCTAATTATATATTTCCAAGCCAATAATTTCTTTGAAAAAGAATGTTTTAAGTGTGTTTCTTTACCATGTTAGGCCAGTAGATACAGAGAAAATAGTATTAGATCTTTTATGTCAGCATAAATGACAAAGTCTCAAAAAATTCACACTTGAACGCAATGGCAGAAGGCCATTGGCAAGAGAGGTTATGTTCCTTTAACCAAGACACACTCCAGAGAACCAGGATTAGAGCTGAGTTCTAGAACCTCTGGTTGTGGACTGTAAATGAAGTGGCTGTAAGAGGCGATTTTGCTGCCGGGAAAGCACTGGACTGCCAACTCTTACTAACAGTTTTACAAGAGTGGCCATGGGCTCCCTAGCAAAAATCACGGTCTTGTTTTGAGAGAAACCAGTGGCGGGGGTGGGGGGAGGAAGAAAAGCACTGCAAGTGAACAAATAGTGTCCCTTTGAATGAGAACTTTTTCTACTTAAAAATAATATAATGAAAATATTTTTGTTCTACAACTTTGTCTTGACACTGTATGTAGCATCAGCTTCTGAGAGATAACCGAGCTGAAAGAGGACACAAGAAAAACTGTTCTGTCAAAACAGCCAGCAGGTAAGCAATTCAAAATCACTTCTATTTCTGATTATATGTCTCTCTCTCTCTCTCTCATTTTGTTTTGTTTTGTTTTGCATACCAATAGGAATGGGCTGAATTACAGTTGGGTTGACTCTGTTCCAAAGAGTTTGAAATATTTTATGCATTGTTTATTAGAATATATTTCAAGATTACTAGTAAATGAATAGAGAGGACACCATTTATTTCTATATTTTTTTAAAGCTGGTAAAAATAAAGAATGAAGTTTAAAAAGAAAAGAAAGTTCTGTTTCTCATAACTAATGAATATTAGGTCAGGTTTACAATAATCATTTTTATTTTTTAATTTAGAAAGAAGAATTAGTCTTTTTCCCCAAACTTAAATGGTACTTAGACCTTCTGAGAAGCAACCTGTGTTTTTATACTAATAATATATAGATGAATACATAGAAAATATGTTGTTTTTAAGATGTGCTTCTAGATTCTTGTTCATTTTATATTGCTGAGTCAGTGTTATTTTTTTCCCCTTTAACAGAATTATTATTATTCTCAGTTGATTGTTTCAGACGTACATTTTCAAATTTTGCATGTGGTGTTTCTGAAGACTTAATTTTTATTTAGATGAAAATGGCAATCGGAATATTGATCAGAACTACTGCCCTTAGATTTACACTTGCTCAAATTTTAACAGGATAACTGACCGCAGACCATTGCCTCCATGACTTCCCATTGCTAGTGCACTAGCTGCTGTGTTTAACTTTCCCAAGCAAGCAATACAGCTTTAAAGTACAACGTTGTACAAATTAAACTCAACTGAGAACCCACTAGCTTGCCTAATTTAGGCAGTCAAGAACTGTCAAACATGTAAGTTGACCATCAGTGATAGTCAAAGTAAAACCAATACACTTACCCCTAAGACTGTGAGATCCTAAAATTATAACCATAATCAGGATAAAGTGTACATGTGTCAATTATAAATAACTGTGGATGAAATATTTATGGAAATAAAATGAGCAGGCAGCAGATCACTATTGGCATTAATAGGCAAAGTTTAATAAAAGCCAGATAATCATCAGAAATGAGAAATATGATTATTAAAGAGGTAATCAGTGAAATGGAGATCTGTCCACGAAATAGACCAGAATATAGCATAAAAACACAAGGAGTTGGAAAAATGAAAGAGTGGTTAAGAGACACAGAAAAAAGTCTAAGATCTGTTTAATCAGAGTCTTTGATAAAGAATATAAAAATGCTAAAAAAAAAAGGGGGGGGGGGGAAGCATGATATTTAAAGAGATACTGGCTAAGAATTCCCCAAACTGACAAATGGTTACAGATCCACAGCTGCACATACAGAAAGCACAACTAATACTAAGTGGAATAAATAAACATAAACCCATACCTAGTAGTATATGCTGTAGTACACCAAAATAGAGAAGATCTGAAAAGAATCCAGAAAGAAAGGATAAATTGTCTACTAAGGAATGCTAGCTATCCATCAGATTTCTTGGTAGCAACAATGAAACTAGAACACAGTGGACTAAGTGAACATAGATGGCAACCTAGAAGAACATCTTTCCTGTGTGAACTTGAAGTAAACACATTTTCAGATGTTCAAAAACGAAGGACATTTACTACCAACAGACCTTGGCTAGAAGAATTTTTAAAAAGATGTGTTTCCAAAAAAGGATCTCCCAAGGAAAGTCTGAGATGCAAGAATGAATGCGGAGCCAATAAACTGGTAGAGATTTAGGTAAATTTAAACAACCCTTGTCTATATAAAGTGATAATACAATGATGTGTGATTCATGAGGCTTTTCAAAAGACGATCTAAAATAGTGGGCATCAAGAGCATGTTAACCTGGCAGGAAGCAGATGAGTCGGTTGCATGGGCATGGGACGAGGGCCAGGGAGGCACTGGAGAGAAGGTTACCAGAGGGCATAAAGAAACTGTTGGGGTGATGAGTATCTTTGTTGTCTCGACTGTGAGGATGGTTTCACATGTATATACCTACGTCAGAGCTTATCCAATTGTACATTTAACTGTGCATTTTGCTTATGTCAACTACACCTCAATAAAGATCTTCTCTAAGAAATTTTAAATAAAATCCCCCCTTGGCTTTCCATATCATTTCAAAGTCTTTATGTTGGCCATCAAGGCCATCTGTGATCAGGCCCAGCCCTTCGTTCCTTCCTCCCTGTCATCTTCTCCCACTTTACTTAGTCTTACTCTTCTACTCCTGCACGGTGGTCTTCATCCTGTTCCCCCAGCTTCCTGTTCCCCTAGCACATGGACCCCACTCAAGCCTCAGGGCCCTAGCACGTGCTGTTTGTTCCCTCTCCCTGCAGCTATCTTTATAGCTTTCCATCTCCGTCAAGTCTGTCTCCTCAGTGTGAAAAAAGCTCTGTCCACGGGGACCATTAGACTCTGCTTAATCTGTCTCCTGATTGTCCCTGTTCCCCTTCTCTTTAAGCTTCATGAGGGCAGGCCTTTGCTTTTCATACTGGTGTATCCCCAATACCAAAAACAATGCCTGATGCATGGACAATAAATATTCGTTACAGGGGCGCCTGGGTGGCTCAGTCGGTTAAGCGTCCGACTTCAGCTCAGGTCATGATCCCCTGGTTCATGGGTTCGAGCCCCTCGTTGGGCTGTGTGCTGACAGCTGAGAGCCTGGAGTCTGCTTGGATTCTCTGTCTCCCTCTCTCTGTCCCTCCCCCACTTGTGCTCTCTCTCTCTCTCTCTCTCTCTCTCAAAAATAAATAAATAAACTTAAAAAAATATATATGGAAGCAAGCTAAGAAGATGATGTAAAAAAATTATTCGTTACATAAAATACTTGTAGAATGAATTTAAAATTGAATGCGCAGCAGTAAAGTGCTCTGATTGAGTCCACGGAGGGGCCTCTACAGTTAGAGGGCCTGCCTTCTTGTTCCCACTTCTCCACTCACCAGCTGGGTGATCCTGAGCAAAATCCTTAACCTCTCTGTCCCTCAGTTTACTTATCTGTGAAACAGAGAAGATGGTAGTACCTGCCCCATAACATTGTTGTGAGAAATAGATGAGTCAGTGCATTTAAATAGATGAGTAATAGATGAGTAAGGCATTTAAAATGGAAGAGCTCAGATGTTAGCTTATTTACATGTATTTTTCCATGTTTCTTTCTTGAAGGCCATTTTCTTTCCAAGTGTGGTATTGTTACTTCCACATGCGTGTTTCCTAAGCACTTGTTAAATGTTATGTTTTTATTATATTTTTCTTGTACCTAGTTTAGAATGTCAAATCATTCTATAAGACTTACAACAACGGACAGCAGGCCCGAGACCTGTCCTTCCCCGTTGTCCGAGTTTACCCTGCAGAAGAAAACACGTTCAACCCTTTTAGCCATTTCTTCTAGTATCAACCTAAATTACGTGCTTATATTACTATTTCTTGAAGTTCTTAGTTTGATACTACCTACTGACTTCCTGCTGTATGCCTTACACACGCACACACACACGCACATACACACACACACACACACACAGTATCTTCATTTCCTCTCTAGCAGCTATATCATAATCGTCCGACCAAATCAATATTCATTGTTTGCATTAATGTGATTATGTATGTAAATATTATTCATAGATGTATAATTTTCCTGTTGTCACGGAGATAGCTGTCTTGTTTTTCATTGCTTTGTTTTCTGTGTGCCTCACCCCAGTTCATCAGCCACCACAAAGCAGTGTGGTTCCTCTCAGTTCTGTTTCGTGGTGGCATCCCTCTTGGAGCTGTTCATTTCTCAATCGATTCTGAACTGTTTGCCGTCTGGACCTGCTGCACAGCTGGTATCCTGTGATCTCTCTTCGTTACCGCCCTGGGGATTTCCCTCGACTCTCCGACATGGGATTTCCCTGTTCCCTGGGTCCCACGCCATGATTTCTCCTGAGCTTTCTGAGAAAGAGAACAGTCGTGGTTAAATCTGTGGGACTTTGTGTGTCTGAAAATCTGTTTATTCTAGTCTTACACTGATTGATTCAGCTGGTAATTGAATTCTGATTTGAGAACCATTTTTGCCCCAGGATTTTGAAGGCATTACTCTAGTGCCTGTAGTTCTCGATGGTTTCCATTTCTCTGCTCTCTTGCGATTTGGATGTTGGAGTGCCCTCCAATGATCCTCCAATTTTTCTTAACTTCTCTTTTATATATTGTTGTCTTCAAAGATTTCTGGGCAATTTTATCAATGTTATATCCCAAACCTTTTATTGATTAAAAAAAAAAATTCCCTTACACTTTTCATTTCCAAGAGCTCACCTTGTTTCCTTGAACATTCATTTCATATATCCTCCGTGTCTTGTTTTGTGGATGCAGTATATTTTCTTGTGTTTCTAAGAGTAACATTTGTGCTCGGCACGGGGCAGTTTGTAAAGGTGAAATCAGCCCAAGGAGAGAAAGACTCACTCAAGTTTAATTTTTGTTACCAGTTTTATTAAGCGCAAGGCACAAAATTCTTCACCTTCCTTATTTATATGTGTTTTTTCTCCGTTTCTTTCTTGAAAGCCATTTTCTTTCTAGTATTTTTAATATCGTCTTGACTTTTCTTACCCCTTTTGGATGACTGACTGCACTTCCCTTTCTCAACTTGTGGAAAATATAAAGGTTAGAAGAGAGAACTGCAAGGCATTAAATCAATAAATTTTAGGATCATTTCCTCGCAAAACATAGCAGGCAGGTACGAAAAGATAAATGCACAAGTGGTCTGCCGTTAATGACTCAAAGCTGAGATTCTGAGGCAGGCTCCTCGGGTGGGCAGTCCTCGCGGATGCTCTGAATGAATCCAGGGCCGTGCAGTGATGGCTGTCGCCTGTGGGGTGTACTACCTCTCGCCCTCAGCTCCGCAGGAGAATCTTCAAGACCTCCATAGAGGGGTATAATGCGATTCGGTAGTGTTCCAGGCATCCAGTTTACCCTATGTCTTTTTTTTTTTTTTTTTTTTTGGGCCACATCCACTTTACTGTTCATCTAGGCTCTTTCAGTCTGTGATGGGCACAGGGCAATTGTGTCTCTTCCAACCCTGAGACTTCTTTTATGGCTAACAGTACCCAAGAGGTGACAACCTATCAAAGTCTCCTTTAAACAACCAACGTACTTCAATAATTCCAGTCAGTTCTCTCAGGAAGCCCTACCTCATCAGCAGTGGACTCTGTCACGGTATCCTGTGCTTCTTCCTCCCGAAAGGGCAGTGTTCCTCTGGGTTCCCCAACTGGCTTCTCACTCTTCACCCATCGCTCCCGAGCTTCAGCCGCCATCAGCAGTGCTCGGCATAACATGCCATTAATCATATCCACAGAGTTATTAATGAAATACGAATGTGTTTTCTTTGCTCCTGTGTTTGTTGTAAACATCGTTAACATTCTCCATCTTCTCAGTCATGATACTTAATGGGCCCTGGCATCAAACTTTGGACTCATTCTTAACATAGATATAATGTAAACTAACTTAAACTCAAATTATAAACAGAGGTATGATATAATCTCATTGATTCAAGCAATATTAGTGCCACTCATCTTCCTTTTAGTTTCCTGCTTCCATTTTTTATTCCCTGGGGGGAAGCCCTTATCCTGGAGCAGGTGTATCAGACACTGAGTGGTGTGAAAATTTTTCACCATAACATTATCCTCTTATATTCATTTGCTGTGATCCACCAAGATTTTGCCTCGCAGTGCTTGAGGTTAATGGTTTCCTGTCTTGCATTCATCCGCGTTGTTTATATATTTTTGATTATTCCCATCTGACATTTCCGTGTCATTAGTCTGTGAGGTTTTATTTTCTAGCCGTCCTTCTATTTCTGAAGAGTTCTCTGTCCATTTTCATGGGGCACCTGGGTGGCTCCATCAACTAAGCATCTGACTCTTGGTTTTGGCCCATGTCATGATATCACGGTGCATGAGGTCGAGCCCCTCATTGGGCTCCGCGCTGACAGCAAGGAGCATGCTTGGGATACTCTTTCTCCCTCTCTCTCTCGAGCTTTCTCTGCCCCTCCTCCACTCATACTCTCTCTCAAAATAAATAAATAAACTTTAAAAAAGTTCTCTATCCATTTTCTTACTGTGGCATTTAGTCTTAAGTTTATTGTATATTATCCCTCATCTAACATTGAATGAGCATCTCAGAGTCTCTTCTTTGTGTTGTCATTTTTACATACCCTAAAACCTTTGAAAACACTAATAAAAACTTAGGGAAACACAAAATTCTTTTAAAAAATAAATACATGAAAGCAGACACAATTTTAATTTTTTAAAACCACTGCTTACTACCTATCACTGTCAATATTTAATAATTAACAGGCATAGTTTTTGAGTGGTCATTGCCTGCAGTAGATTGTTAGCCAAAATGAGACACACACTCACACATATTCACACTCATTCACACACTCAGCTCAACCTTGGGGGCAGTGCATCTAAGTGTTTTATAGAAACACTAGTGGCATCTAGATTTATTGCTTCAACCCATATCTTTCTCTTTAATTCCAGACTTGGTATCCAAGCCTTCCATTTTTTATTTCATTAGTCAAATATAATTTTATACTTCTCACAGTTAGAAAGTTCTTTTCCTCACCTCATTTAAAACTCCAATTAAATAATTTTCTTCTTCACCTCATTTAAAACTCCAATTAAATAATTTCATATTTTCATATTGTTTCTAAAGCTTCCCAAAGCAAAAGTTAGTAAAACATATATTAAGTGATGCCTGATACTAAATGATGTACCATTCTTGAAAATATCTTGCTTTTTTAAATACTTCTTTATGCTTATGATTAGTCTTTATTATTCTTTTTAAAAAATTTTAATGTTTATTTATTTTTGAGAGAGAGACAGAGAGACAGAACGCAAGCAGGGGAGGGGCAGAGAGAGAGAGGGAGTCACAGAATCGGAAGCAGGCTCCAGGCTCTGAGATGTCAGCACAGAGCTCGATGCAGGTCTCGAACTCATGAGCCTTCGACCTGTGAGATCATGAACTGAGCCAAAGTTGTCTGCCCAACCGACTGAGCCACCCAGGTGCCCCGTAATTCTAAGAATCCATACAAAAGGATTGATAGACAAAAATTATCAGCAATTTTATTGAATTATTTTGATCATATCAGGGACTTTCCTTTTAGATCTGGTATCTTTTTTTTCTTTAATCTATTCTGATTCTTTACTTACATGATTTTTGTCACTTATTCTTCTGAGGCACAAAGGACTAAATCATCCAACTGTCTGATATATAATTTGAAATTAAGTAAAAACATTCTTATTGTTATTATTAAATTCTACTTAATATCTTTAAATGCCTTTTAAAAACATGTGTTAATTCACTTTTTACTTAGTCTTAGTAGCATTACATTATTTATTTACTTAGTGTCAAATAATTTTATAATCCCTGGATGCTGTTGTTCTATTTCTTATGTTAGCAACTAATAGTGAGAAGAAAGAAATCAACCTTTTTTTTCTTTTCTGTCCTCTCCCCTGATTAGTAGTAAAGTGTCTCCTAACATGAAAATAATGACAATAGATTTTATCAGAAAAACAATAAATCCCATCACATTCTCTCTCTCTCACTCTCTCTCTCTCTCTTTCTCTCTCTCTCTCTCTCTCTCTCTCTGTCTCACACACACACACACACACACACACACACATTCATGTCAACTGTCTTCCATTAAGTTAGAAGAACATTCTTATTTACTTTAATACAGAGCATATTCATGTTTCCATGATGATACAGATCACTGTATTGTGTTCTAGCTGTAACAAATAGAATTATAGCTGTTCTTTATTTGATCTTCTAAAGATCCAGATATGTTCAAGGATTGGGTTTGCTCAGTCTTCCCCATCATGTCATCTGGTATTGGAGAAGGAGATCTAATTTGCAACAGATATAAAACTATTTGTCACTTTGCAGGTTTGCCAAAAATAAATGAAACTATTAATCCCTGCATTTTTGAGCAGCTGTTAATAAATTGGGACAGGATAACTGTTCATTAGAGTGCTAGTTAATGACGTGGACTATATTTATTCAGTGTGCTCTGCACAGAAATGTATCGACAAAATTAAATACGTTAACAAAAGTAAATGATGCTTTATTTTAATTTTTAAGATGAGAAGTTGCCTATCCTATGTTAACAAATCTAGGATTTTAAAACAAATCCTTCTTTGTCATATTAAATCAATGATTCAACACCATATTTTGAAGCAAGTTATATCACTCAGCATTTCAAGTTTGATGTACCTTACGTTTATATGTCCAAAGTAATGGTTTGAAACTGCTTTTAAATACTAATTTTAAAAGTAAAGTGTCTATTATGTTATCATTTTTTTTTCTTTACAAACTAAAATTAACATTACATTTCATTGTTTTAAAAAAGTATACCCAATCTTCCACCTAGAAGTGTATTTCGGAATTGTTAATTCATTCATATGTGTGCATGAATGAACAAGTAGAATATTTTTACGTATTCTCTTTAATAAGAATGTATACATTCCAAAATTGTTCAATTGGAATATATTTAATTGCATATGTGTTCTAATTTAAATTTTAATAGCTTTTAGGTATAGATATTTATAGTAGAATAATTGGAAATATACCACATATACAACATAAAATGATTTTTAAGGAATTTAATCCATTTTATGCTATATAGTCAAATTATTATATTGTGTTTAAAAAGGCACTATTCTTAAATTGCCAGTTCTCATGCCTCCTGTCCTTTTGGCATCTAGAAATTCTGACCTTCCTTGCCAAAATTTTACACTAATGATTATGGATAATTATTTTAAATTGTGATTATACTAAATAAAGTTACTTATCAGCCAATTAGAATTTTGAGAGATTGCTTTTCAGTGTAATATGAGTAATCCACACTGGTAAAAAAGGGATTTGCCATTTGGAAATATGTAATGTGTCCACTGTATGGTAAATAAAAAAGCAATCAAGTACTTCCCGGTGAAACATGCATGACAATGGCCCCTCTTTCTTGAAATCTGGTAGATCAATTGCATGATTTCAAATGACTAAAAGTATGCGCAGCCTCTCATCTCTAGAACAACAGTTGAATTTGGCCATGGTCACTAACAACGGAAAATAGCATGTGAAACCATTCCAGTGACCTGTAGCTGAAATAAATTTGTCTTGTGGAGTCCCGTTTCCTTCAGACAGGTGTCTGTTTCACAGTTGGCACTCTGCAAATTGGTCCTGTGATTAAATGGGCATGGACACAAAACTAACCTTTAACTCCCAAAGATGGTTCCCCTAGGAAATGACGAAGATACAACCATTTGTATCTCTATTGCTGCATGGGTTATAACTTCATTACGAGGACATTTGAGGATCTGCTCATCCGATGTGTCTATGTGCCAGAATACAACCCAAAACAACAAGTATTCCTAGTTGATTAGTAAAAGAATTACTGTGAAGGTTAATATTTTAAATCAGCAATACCATAAACAACAGCTACTGCTTCATAATCCGTACCTTACAAGCCTCCAGAATGAGCCTAGTAGATTCATCTGCCACACTGAAAACACAGCGAATTTAAAAATGCTATTTCAGGAGCACCTGGGTGGCGCAGTGGGTTAAGTGTCCGACTTCAGCTCAGGTCATGATCTCTCAGTTCATGGGTTCAAGCCCCTCGTTGGGCTGTGTGCTGACAGCTCAGAGCCTGGAGCCTGTTTCAGAGTCTGTGTCTCCTTCTCTCTCTGCCTCTCCTCCGCTCACAGTCCGTCTCCATCTCTCTCTCAAAAATGATGTCAACATTTAAAAAAAAAAAATATTAATGATACTTGATGTCTATAGAACAGAAATTATATCAACTCTTGAATTGTGATATATGTAACTGCTTATAACATAACAGGGATCATCCCGAAATCTAAAAAAGTCAGTGCATATATAAGTAATTGGAATGTTTTATTTAATGTTCTATAAAAATATTCAAATATGAAACATTTAACTATCACTTGTTTTAGCTGATTTTAACTACCTTTCAGTTATGAGGCAACTTAAAAATAAATACAAAAATCACAAAACAATGTCTCATAGAGTTAGAACTATGTTTTCAAAAGAATCCACTTGTTTATAATCAGTATTTTTTCCTTGCTCTTTCTCTTCAGAAATATGTTTTCATCACTTGTTTGTATGCCAAGATATTGTTGTGAATTTACCTTTGTTTACTTCATATACTTCTGATCAATTCCAACTCATGCCCAATTATATTACACTAAATTAACATAATTCAACAGATGTTGATATTTAAATGTTTTCTGGCATTCAAATCTTGGACAGCTGTCTTTGAGCTTGGGGAAAAGGCAAACATTTAGAGTTAAATGCTGAACATATGCTTAAATTACTAATTAGAAAGATGGAATAAAAACTGTGCATTATCCTTTCTAAGGACAATAACCTCAGATAGGGATTTCTGTAATCTTTTTACATCAAGTTACAGTCCAGAGGTGTACTCAGACTAGACGACATAGACTTCATGGGTAACTTAATTTAATTTCAAGTTTGATCACTTAAAAATTATGGAGAGTGTCACTAAGATTTGAAAAAAACTAGAATGACTTCATACTGGCAGTTTTAAGAATTGAAAGAATGCCTTTCACTTACAATGCGAGGATGGTAAAAGCAGTTTTTGACAATATTTTATTGTGGAAAATCTATCGTATGCAGAAATACAGAGAAAAATAGAAACTCAACGTGTGTCTCTCTCAACTGGCTTAGATAATTCTCTGTGGCTTATGTTGTTTCGTCTATATCCCTGCCCACTCCTTCCTCCAACCCCATAGCCCATCTATCATATTATTCCAACCAAAATGTATCAGTATGTTTCTCTAAAAAGAACAACCTCTTTTAAACAAAAAGAAACCACAGTACCAATATCACATCTATTTAAAAAGCACTAATTTCTTAATGTATATGAAGATACACAGTTGATATTCACATTTCCCCAGTTATTTTATAATCTTTTATCTTACACATTGTGTAAACTTGGATCAAAATGAGGTCTATCTCTTGTAACTGGTTGGTACACATCTCTGAAGTTCCCTTTGATTTATAAATATCCCCTCCCTCAGCATTTGTTTTTTCCTTGAAAGTTTTTCATTGCAGAAATCAGTTTGTTCTGCAAAGTTCGTCTCCTCTGAGGACTGTTGTTGATTTCATCCACATTGTGTCATTGCACATATTCTTGTCCCTTGTGTTTCCTGTAATTGACATTTAAATCTAGAGAATTGATTATATTCAGGTTGTTTTGTTTGTGTGTTTTGTTTTGTTTGGGACAAGACTGTTTCAGAACTTCTCTCACTCCATGTCTCTTTCTGTGATTGATTAGCCACAGTGATCCCAGATCCATTCATTAAGGGTTACAGAATGGTGAGATGTTAATTCTGTCATTTTACTTTTGCTTATTGGTTCGATTACTTCTGTTAAAAATCGCCTCCCCGCCCCCCCCTTCAACTACTTGATTACTTTGAGGCACAGATCATGCAGGAAATGAAAGATAAATACTTGATCTCTTCCCTTTAGTTATTAGTTTTCAAAATTAATTGGTTCCTTACATTTTCTAAAAGTGACCAGTGAAACTTTGTTCTGTTTTGTTTTTAACTCATTTATTTAAGCACATTTGATGTGTTTCAGTTCATTAGTTATTATCCTAATTGATGTTAAAATTGGCCCATCTTTGAGCAATGGAAGATTCTTTATCCTAGTTCCTGAGTCTGTTTCCTTTCTACTAGTCTTTGCTTTTTTGCCATCTGCTACGTTTACGTTTTCAAGGCTACCTTGGACCTTTTCTGGCCTACACCAAGAATCAGCCAATTCTTTTAAGAACAGAAATAGGTTCAGAAACTACAGTCTGGATGTTAGAGGTATTATTATTTCTAGCCCTTTTCAATGAAATAAGTTAGGAGTAAAATAAATAAATAAATAAATAAAAATTTAAAAAAACCATATTGCCTCATACTGATAGTCCCGGGTAAAATTAAAGACTTCAGTATTTTTGTACTTTCCATCACTGATTTTAATCTTGTTTTTCAACATTGAAAATACTACCTCTCAATAACACCATAATAATTACATTTGAGCCCTGAACCATGTGAGGAGGTTAGGGGCACCAACACCCTGTGCAGCCAAAAATTCTTTAATAAGTTTTGACTCCCCAAAACTTAACTACTTACAGTCTACTGTTGACCAGAAGCCTTACTGATGACAGAAACAGTCGCTTAACACATACTTTGTATGCTCCATGTATCATATATACCGTATTCCTATAATAATGTAAGCTAAAGAAAAAATGTTAAGAAAATCATAAGGCAGAGAAAAATACATTTATAATACTGTACTGTGTTTATTGGGAAAAAATCCCGTATAAGTGGACCCATGCAGTTCAAACCCATGTTATTCAAGGGTCGGCTGTCTTCATTTTATCTATCTCCTCCCACACATATAGCAGTCTCAAAATCACCATATCATCATGACCACCAAATAAAATACTCGGTAAGGAGAGTTTAAATTTATTCTTTTTTCTGTTTGTTTTGTACTGAGTATATATTTGACTAGGAATATGTAGTCAATTCCTGTTTTTTAAAGTCACTTGAAATAGTTTGTAAGTATAGATACACCGATGTATAATTAGCTTCTTTTGTTCCATTTTAATATTGAGACTGCTTTTTTAAATATATTTTTGTTTTATCATGACAAAAAAATGGTTACAGGTTCTGTAATCAAATCTCCACACACACAAAATTATTTTCAAGAAGTCTAGCCTGTACCCTGTCGCCTCAACAGGGATGGGTAGCTATTGTTCTGTTTTGTTCTCTATTTATGGTTTTTCCTTCCATTGGCTCTTTGTTTTTTTCCACTTTTAGGATAAGCAAGTATACTTCGCTCCTTCTCTCTGGTTTTCCTTTTCCTTGCTGTTACTCGCACCCTGGTAAACCATTTGACACTTCAGAAGGTTTTTTTTTTTCTTCCTAGTATTTACATTTACGTTAATACGTTGGGCAGAGGAGGCTATTTGCTGTTGGTTCTCTACTGTGACCTTTACTGAAGTTGACTAGTAACCTCTTCTGCCCTTCTCATTCCTCTCCCAAGCATTGGATTTGAAGTAAATGATACTCTGCTAATACCTATAGTCAGTCAGCAAATTCCTTCTATTTTTCCTATATACTCTTCATTTCTCTCCGTTTTTCAGTGGGTGTGCTCCGTGTACATTGCCTGAAACTTACAACCATTCGATCCTGTGCTGTCTCCTTAGTTTCAATTTTAGTTTTGGTTCTAGTTCAGTTCATTTAGCATTAATTCTACAAATAAATATAATGTTAATGATCCTCATCAGATGGGAAGTCAGTGTTTCTCTATTCTTTTTGTTTTACTCTGGAAGAGCTCATGGGAACAATATTCCTTGAGCTCCTGCAAGTTATTAAGGGGTTGTCCATGACCTGTATATGTAAAGGTCACTTTGGCCAGATTTATAATCCATGGTTCAGATCCTCTTTCCTTAATAAACAGGTTGCCCCATTGTCTATATACAACATAGTTTTCAATGCCTGATAGAGTCTGTTTTTTTTTTCCCCCACAGGTACAGTGCTCAATGATACTTCCCTTTTCTTTAATGCCCAAAAGTTTGACTAGACCGTACTCTGATATTGGTCATTCTAGGTGTTTTTTTGTTTTGTTTTCTTTTTTCCCAAGGATGAAGTGTGCTCTTCCCATAGGTAGTTGTTGTTATTCTTGAAACAAATTTTAAGATTCCCTCCAATTATAATTTTTCATATTTATTTTGTTTCATTGCTTAGGCTTTGCTTCAAAAGTTTCTCTTACATATGTATTGGATTTTCTTTGCCTATCTTCTGTAGTTATCACTTACCTGAAACGTTTTATCTCTTCTCTTATTGCCAATGTTTTTATGCTTTGCATTTTCTATTTCTCATTACTTTCTCCTATTCTCCTCCATCCTATTTATTCACTCCTGTGTTCTAGTTTCATTTCTGAAATGATTTCTAATTGTTTTCTGGAAGCTGTCTTGTTGTCAGGGGTTATAGTTATACTACATGTTATTATGTAAATTCAAAAAAATAGGGTTCCTGCCACCATATTTCTAGAATATCCTGATTATGGCTTTTATCTTAGAATTACAGGATTCCAGGACTTCTTCATAACGTACATATTTTTAAGTGGCAAATAAGTGATTGAAGTGAAAGTGGTCAGGGCTGCATTTCTCTAGCAGATCCATTTAGCAGGTCATGCTTTTCTAGTCTTTTAGTATAGTATTGTCCATGTTTCTTTAAAAAAATGTGGTTTCATGCACTACTTCCACACATCTTGAAGGAGTTTTTTTACCAAATGTATAAAAGGCACTGGTCTAGATGATGTGTTTGGAACCCACATACTGGATACAGTCTCTGCATTCCAGGATCTTACATCCTAGTCAGGAAACCCTGGACACCATCCATTATTCCTTGTATTCTTTCACTCTTGTCCCCTTCGTTCACTCTCATAACATAGCCAGAATGACATTTGGAAAACCCAAATCTGTTTGTGTGTACTTAAAAATTATTAATGACTCCTTGTGCACTGTTCATAGGTTTTTAATTGGTGCAGCAACTATGGAAAACAGTGTGGAAGATCTTCAAAAAATTAAAAACAGAATTTCCATATAATCTCACAACTTCACTTCTGGGAATATATCCAAAAGAAACAAAAACACTAACTCAAAAAGATACCTGCATCCTCTGCCCTGTTTGTAGAAGCATTATTTATAATAGCAAAGACATGGAAGCAAACTAAATGCCCATCAATGAGTGAATGGATAAATAATTGTGCATCTATATGCACAATGGATTATGTAGTCATGGGGGAAAGGAAAGAGCAAGTCCTGCCAAGATGGATGGACCTTAAAGCCATTATGCTAATTGAAATAAGTCAGACAAAAAATACTGTATGGTCTCACTTAAATGTGAAATTAAAAAAAAAAAGAAAGAAAGAAAGAAAAGAAAACTCATAGAGAAAGAGATCAGACTTATAGTTACCAAAGGCAGAGGGTGGGGAAGGTGGTCAAAAGATAACAAACTTCCAATTATAAGATAATTAAGTCCTAGGGATAGAATGTACAACATGATGACCACAGCTAACACAGCTGTATGACATATAGGAAAGCTGTTAAGAGAGTAAATCCTAAGAATTCTCATCACAAAGAGAAAAGTTTTTTCCTTTTTTCTTTTTTTTGTTTTCTTTTTATTGTAACCATGAAAAGTTGGATGTTAGCTGAAGCTACTGTCATGCTGTATACCTTTAATATAATTATGTATGTCAATTATTTCTCAATAAAAGCGTAAAAAAAAAACATGCCCACACAAATAAATAGATGGAAACACACACACACACACACACACACACACGCAGAGATACCTGATGGCTTCCCATTGCCTGTAGGATCAAGTCCGAAACGTGACTTGCAAGGCTTTTCTTGTTCTACCACTCTCACTATTCCAGCCTCATCTCCAAATACTCCCCACCTTGAACACTATTTAGCAGCTGCAGTGGACTTGTTTTAGTTCCTCAAATAAACTATGCCCTGTCTGCAGTAGAATTTAAGACCCATGCAAAGGATACAAAGTACTGTGGGAAATCAGCTTGACAACCTATGATTTGATATTCTGTGTTCTGTTGTATTAGCATAAATGACACATTTGTATGTTTGTTTATAGAATATATTTAGACCTTATTAGCTAATGATAAATCTATTATATTTCCCTATTTAAATATGTTCTGGTCCACGGAGTTTCTCTACTTCTTTAGGCTTATGATTGGGGGAGGAAAGGAGCAGAATTAATACAGTGTTCAGTTCACCATATACAAATTCCCTTTGTCTGTGGGAAATTGTAGTTAAGACTTACTGAGAACATACTGTGAGCCGCACACTCATTTGGCCCTCATATCAACTCTTTGAGGTTGGTTCTATTATTACCTCCTTTTTTTCAGATGGGAAAGGCAAGGCATAAAAATTAAGTAACCCACCCAGGTTCACCCAGGTTGTTAAATGGGGAAGCAGCAACCGAACTTCATCTCTTTTGATTCCCGAATCCCACACTCTTAACCACTGTGCTATATTGCCTCTCGTGATAAGTGGATAATATGGGTAATAAGGACCAAAGACAGGGAATTTAAAGCATACTACCTAAAATTGGAGAAAACAAATTGCCCATCATTTTTACAGTTAACTACCGTAATAGCTAAGATTCCCTGAGTGTTAACAAAGCGTTTATTTTATCTCATTTAATTTCCAAAATTACCCTGTTAAGTAGATATTGTTGGTATTCGCATTTTACACGTGAGGAAATGGGTCAAATAACTTTTCATAGGCCAAATGCCAAGGGACTGACAAAGTGCTCTCTTTTGAAGTTAATTTTTGTTAGGGTATGTTCCCATTGGCATTTAAAGATAGTAGACCTGAATTACCAAAATGAGAAAGGTCAAAGATCTTGATGGCATAATTCATCCTGAATATAAGCTAATGCACTCCCAACTTTTCAAGTACAGTATTTCAATTGCATTGAATTGAATTGAACTGAAATGAATTGAATTGAATTGAATTGAATTGAATTAGGTGAATCCTGAAGTACTCTTTCTCTTGATTATTGAATATTCACATACATGCAGCAGCACAAGCCTCCTGGTACCTTACCTAACTATTACAGTATATTTCACCGTCCAGTAAACATTTGTTAACAAGTGTGTAAAACTTTTATGTCCACATTGTTCATTCATCTGTCAAAAACTATCATGGAAGAGAAGGAACCCAAAGCATTCTTTTCATAAAGTTACACTTAGCAACTTAAGCAAAATGTAAAATTATGTAAAAACAGAAACACTTTTATATCAAGGTGCCTACCCGTGCTTTAAAAAGCTGACTTACACGTACGGACTTGATTTTTCACATATTTATATCCCGAAGCCCAAGATAGGGACTGTGTAGTTTTGTGGTTTTTCTATTCCCATAAGTAAGCATTTATTTATTAGAGAAATTGGAACTTCAATAAAAATATGGATTATCATAAAAACAAGTTACTATCAAAACTCTGGCATGCCTTGTTAAAGTTTATTCAATAATGATTTAAATAAATGCCTGATGTTGGCAAGGCTTGTAAGTGCTAAGGGAAATTTACTTAAAAATATAAATCAGATGTGGGCCCCACTGCATTCAAGGAACATACCGTCTAAGTTGAGTATTGGTTCATATAGATATATAGCTGTAGCTTAAAATAGAAAACATTATTTTCTCCAAGGAGTGAGAGATCATTCTGGCAATGCAGTCAGATAAGGCTGCATAAAGGAGGTGCCATTTCGGGGCGCCTGGGTGGCGCAGTCGGTTAAGCGTCCGACTTCAGCCAGGTCACGATCTCGCGGTCCGTGAGTTCGAGCCCCGCGTCGGGCTCTGGGCTGATGGCTCAGAGCCTGGAGCCTGTTTCCGATTCTGTGTCTCCCTCTCTCTCTGCCCCTCCCCCGTTCATGCTCTGTCTCTCTCTGTCCCAAAAATAAATAACGTTGAAAAAAAAAATAAAAAAAAAAAAAAGGAGGTGCCATTTCAGCTGAGTCACAGATTCCCAATTGAATTCCACAAATAAACAACAATGTAACCTAAATTCAAGTAAGTTTGTATTAAATGGTGATGCTCTCTGCCATCTTCCAAAGTAGTAATAGCTCCATATATCTCAGAAGCTTCAAACATTCTGGCCCGTTCTTAAAATATCCAGTCTTTATTACCTCCTCAATATGGAGGTAAAAGTGGAAACCACATCTTCCTTTGCTCTTTAGTGGTCCTACTCCTCAAATGTCACTTACAGCACCTGGAACCATGATATTCCTGTGAGCCCCCTCTCAACGAGTAGTCATGGCACACTTTCCAGAACATCAAAGCAGAGCTCGGTCTTGAGCCCGTATCTGCCAACTCAACCACACAAGTAAATTGTAAACTCTATTGAAAGAGCAGAGCCCCTCAACTTCAAAATCTACCTTGGAAATGGATCTACATTTGACTCCAACTCTGCATCAGAGCAGTAACTTTCTGACTGTGGCTGCAAAACAGTCCAAAGCTAGGGGTACAGAGAATTACAGACAGGTGTTTTTCCACTGAACTCACCTATCATGTTAGGTAATAAACTGATTAATTTGGTCAAACAGGTCGCTTCATTCTTTTTTTCTTCCTAGAGAATTTAAAATCACTGTGAATGGACAGATTCACTGAATTTATTCAAATTTGTTGTGTGCAAGGATGTGTCATCACCTCCCACACCTCCATATGTTCTAGCGCCCCATCTTGTTGAATTGCTTACAGAGCCCCGAAGATGGCCTAAGGTGTGTGCACTTCGGGGCCCCTGTATTCTTTAGATGCCCTCTCTCACCTAGGGGCCTAGGCCTAGCTTTGGAATTCTCTTTGAATATTGAGTTGAAATCATTTTCCCACATGATCGGTAGACTTTAACCCCTAGAAAATGAAAGCCGTATCTTTTTTATTTCTCAATCCTGTTTTATGGCATAGGGCATGGCATGCATTACATTTTCAGTAGACCTTTATTAAATACAGTATAATAAACTAAGTTGACTGAGGTAGTATGGTATAGGGGGGAAAAATGATTCTTTTGAGGCATGCGTGCCTTGGTTCAAATACAATGACTTCATTTTCTGTTTATGTGATCTTTGACAACTAACGGTGTCTCTGGACCTCAGGTGCCTCAGACCATGATGGGTTTTTGTGAGGATTAAAGTAGATAAAGTATGTGAAAATATTTGGCATAACACCTCGTATGTAGTTGGCACTCAATAAGTTTGGATGTTCCTGGTAATTCAGTAATAAATTCTAAGACTTAGGAAACCAACATGTACTCAAAGTAATAAAAAAAAAATAATAATAACAAAATATATTCTGGCCTGCCCTTTTAACTCTATCATTCCCTGAAGCTGGTGAAAGAAAGAAATTCAGGACGTCTGGTCCAGAATATTCCCTCAGAACTGAATTTGAAGCCTGGTTTAGAGTCAGAAATAGCAAATCAGAGAATATAGTAAGAAGTCAACTCAACAAACATATTCATGTGTTACATACTGCACTTGATGAAGTCAGTACAAAAATGAGTAATGCATGAGCTTCACTCAAAAAACTTAAGAATATTAGGAATATGCTGTAGTTTTATTAATATAAAAATGACAACCATAACATCTTAAGAAACATTGTATAGTATCATCATCAGAGAAAGAAAGTGGGATTGCATCTGAATCTATAGTCTGAATTCCCAGTTCTTTTATATAAGATGCAAGATGTTATCAGGATCAACATGCCAATTTTTTTACGTATAGACACATATCTTCTTGCATTTAATGGAGATTTTCAAAAGAATCATGTGGGGGGGGACACGTGGCTGGCTCAGTCAGCAGAGCATGTGACTCTTGATCTCAGGGTTGTGAGTTCAAGTTCCACATTGGGCATGGAGTCTACTTAATTAAAAAAGAGAAAGAGGGAAGAATCATGTGTATTGTGAGTAACTTTTAATCCCTCCTAAGAGCCAACCCTTGCTTTGTTGTATCATTTTTTAAGGAAATTAGAATAAGCTTATTGCTGAAACTCTATACTAAATGTCAAAGATAAACAGATTCCAAAAATGTATACTTGCAGCTAGGAAATGAGTAAATTAAATCGATATCCATTTACTAAGTGCCTACTATTTCCTAGGTACTATGGTGTGAAGAATAAAAGAATACTCCAAGATGCCTCAAATATCTTAGATTCTGCTTGGAGAGACAATATCCAAATTTGAACTCAGGAGAAATGAATTTTCCTCAGTTTCCCCAAAGAGGTAGTCTGCTACCATAACCCTGTGGACTTAATACGTTGTATAGTCATTTCTTGTTCATGCGTTTCCTGCATTAGGATGTGAGCCCCTTGAGGGTAGAAGACACCTTACTCTGGGTTTTTTTTTTTAGCATCTAGTGGAATACCTGATTCATAGTCAAGTTTCGTTCATTGTCAAATGAATGTTTTTGAGTAAATTTAAGTAACACTTCAAGAAAGTGGAAGTGTCGGGGCGCCTGGGTGGCGCAGTCGGTTAAGCGTCCGACTTCAGCCAGGTCACGATCTCGCGGTCCGTGAGTTCGAGCCCCGCGTCAGGCTCTGGGCTGATGGCTCGGAGCCTGGAGCCTGTTTCAGATTCTGTGTCTCCCTCTCTCTCTGCCCCTCCCCCGTTCATGCTCTGTCTCTCTCTGTCCCAAAAATAAATAAACGTTGAAAAAAAAATTTAAAAAAAAAAAAAAAAAAAAAAAAAAAAAAAAAGTGGAAGTGTTATCACAAAAAAAAAAAAAATGCATGATTGACTGCCAAGTGATGTGTTAAGGAAAAAGTTTTTACAGTAGTTTGATTTGTTTTAGTTCAGTAAATATTGTGCTTTCCCTGTATGACAGAAGCAAAGTTAGGTTCTGTGAATTACACCTGTTTCTTGGCCTCAGGTTGTCCCTGCATATTTAGCTGCCAACTCCCTCTAATCCGAAAACAATTTGAGGCCATCATATGATAAGTGTAACAGCAGAGACAAGCAGAGATTTGTATGAGATATAGAGGAAAAGCTCTTGGAAGGATACTGAGGTAGGGAAAGTTTAGAAATAAGAAAGCACGTCTAGGTTTAAGGGCCCTGGGAGAACTCTGAAGGGAAAATGATCATACCCTTAAAAATGGGTGGAATTAGGAAACATGGAAAGGAAGTTTTTTCCAAGTGGGTAGAATCCATTGCTCTAGTGTTAGCACATATACCTGGCCTTGCTTGACTCACAGTTCCTTAAAAATATCTGTAGGACTTGGACAAATATGGGAAGCATAATGCCAGCACCATGAAAGCCCAGATGTAACAGCAGTTATCCCAACCGGATTTTTAGAAACCATACTGAATGGTTTGCTGTATGAAAAGTTTTAGCTTTCCTGTAGGTGTGAGAATATCCTCACGCACATACCCTCAGAATGTCCTCATAGCTACCTGAGTTGTGTAAGACAGTCACCAACATCTTTTAAACAAAGGTACCCTTTGTTTAGAATGATACAAGAGGTACAAGAAGAAGCTTTTCAAGGAGCTGTTTAGGGATATGGAAGTTGCATTTATTAACACACACAGGACCCATATCATTAGAATAGCAGACCCTCGGGGCTTTAGGTAAAGCACAGAACATACCACAAGGAGGAAGTAAGATTTCTATGAAGTAGGAAATACCAAATACAAGCCAAGAGAAAATTTGAAACACTGAGCTTCAGATTTGCAAGACTCTCCTGGGTTTTTATTGAGTTTTGAAATGAAACATGGGTACATAGTCTTACATGCTATGGCACATTTAAAGCAAACAGAATCAAACACTAAAGAAAAATTTAACTTTTCTATTAACTACTAAGACAACCTATTTGTGTATTAGAAATGAATAATTATATCCTCATTGTAGCATATTGATAGTGTTTGAATGTCATGAGTTTATAATGTCTTTATTTGGTATCTGTTGAGGAACATCTGGCCATATTACACCATGAAGTCCTCTCATCGGTCTCCCTTCACTGTGTGATCCTGGGTAAATTATTTAACTTTTCTGTGCCCTGGGCTTCTTATCTGTAAAGCGGGGATGAAAATAATAATAATAAATGTAGCAGCTAACAGTTATTGGTGGCTTAGTCTGTGCAGGCACTGTGCCTAATGTTTTGCACAAATAATTTGTAAGTAAAATCTTCAGATACACCTTTGAGGTAAGTACTAGTTTAATCACAATTCTTGAAGGTAAAGAAAATGAGGCAAAGAGGGATTAAGTAACACACCAAAGATTGGTAAAATACTCCTCCAACATTCACAAATAGGGCGACAAGTAGGCTCTTTGAGAGACCTAGAGGCGAGAGGGAAAATGGCGGCCTCAGAGGGTTTCTGGGCCACCTGCAGGTTCCCACCACCTCCTCCCTCACGGCGGCTGAGCCACTGGAGCACTGCTGTGGGAGTCAGAACAGCCCTCGACTGGCTGGGCATTGCAGCCGGTCCCTGAGCCCCCCAGAAGCCTCCTGACGCCGCCGTCCCTCCCTCACACTTGCCGCCACTGCTGGGAGCTACGGGAGGGAAGTGCTTCTCATCAGCACCACACCCAGGCCCATCAGAAGCTCAGAGTAACCTTCGCTCCGTGGCAGCCACCAGCCACTCGTTATTGTAGCAGGGCAAAGCAGACAGGGAAGAAGTAGGTCTGGACTTGACCTCTGACGTGGGGGAAGAGACACTGGCAGGCCAGATCACTGGCCAAGGGGCAGCGTCTCAGACAACAGGTGATCGGAGGTTATTGGACACAGGGTCAAGAACGGTCCCAGCAGGTAAGCGGTGAGCAGAGACGGGGGCCAGGCGCAGCTGAGGTTTGGGCAAGGGTCTGCCAGCAGCCTTAGAGATGGCCTCAGTCACCAGGTTGCATTTCAGGGCCAGACTTGGAGCATGTGGGGAGATCCAGGCATGACCTAAATCCATAAGAACTAAGATACCGGACGTTTTATGATGAGTAGGTTAAGTCCAGAAGAAAGCGAGGGCCCAGTTACTGGGGCACAAGTACCAAGTTCAGCGCATTTTATTTTTTTATTTTTTCAACGTTTTTATTTATTTTTGGGACAGAGAGAGACAGAGCATGAACGGGGAAGGGGCAGAGAGAGAGGGAGACACAGAATCGGAAACAGGCTCCAGGCTCCGAGCCATCAGCCCAGAGCCCGTCGCGGGGCTCGAACTCCCGGACCGCGAGATCGTGACCTGGTTGAAGTAGGACGCTTAACCGACTGCGCCACCCAGGCGCCCCAGCGCACTGTTTTAAAACATCAACCATCCTTTGCTAAAGTCAGGATTGGGAAAGGGGCTTGAGGCACAAGGTGAAGTCAAATGACCAAAGCCGTAGAGAGAGAAGGCAGCAGAATCAAGAAGTGGTTGAGCGTGATGGGCAACACCAAATAAAAAGGGAGCTTCCTGTGCAGGAAGGGGCTTGGAAAGAAAACACCATTAAACACAAGGATATAATGCAGTCTTCGTAGATAAGAAGTACTTATGCTTCATGGTAGTTGATACTGAATGTGCATTTTGGTACAGAAGACTGAGATACTGACGTTAACTCCTTCAGTTTAATCTGTTGAGACATCTTGACATCAAATAAAGGGGAGGAGAGGGTAATTTGGATCTAGAAGAGGAAGCTCACAGAGAGAGGGATTTTCCAGCCCCGTACTTCTCTCTGCCACCAGATTACTCCTCCAGTGACACTGCAGACCTGCTTCATTTGTGTGCAGCTGATGCCCTGTCCAGGCTTATATTTTTCTAACTGACAGTGAGTGTTCTTGCCAAATGCCAGGGCCCATAGTCACATCTGTTTGTCTCTCCTCCGCAGCTTGTCTGAGGCTGCTTGGGAACACATCTTATCCAGGGGGCAGCTTTAACTAGGCCTAATTCTCTGAAAAGCCTCTATTTGTAAATGCATACAATGAAGAGATAAGTTCTTACTCTTTTCTCTTTAATGTTACTGTGTTTCACACTGCCTGCTTCCATCCCTGTCAGCCCAGGTCGAAAGTCAAGCTTTCAGGCAAGGTGGTTTTCACTGGGGTTTTTTGGGTTTTGCTTTTTTTTTTTTTTCCCCTGGTTTTTTTCGTTTTTTTTTTTTTTTTTTTTTTTTCCTTCAGATAAAACGTCCAGTTTCCTACCACCACACCATTTAAAGGGATGTTGGGATAAACCAGATGAGGTCCATTTCAAAAGCAAAACAAAACAAAGACTCTCTTTCTGAGCTCTGCTTTTCTAATATTTAATAGGAAAACTTCCAGAATTAGTACATGGGAAACCATATTTCAGATCATAACTAGGTTACGATACTTAGTAATCCAAAACAAAACAACATTATTCCTTCGACCCTTCCACTTAAAGACATATTTGTTTATCTCTAATGTTGAAGGTGTCAGTAGTTAGAAAGTTACCAGGTTTTGATTTGTCCCCTCTCTTCACTGCAACCAAATACTGTTAATGGAAACAAATATACAGACATAGCTGATTGGTAATTTCCTTGCAGCGCCTTACCAAAAAATCTTAACATTATTCTTAAGAACTTAGGGTCTTTTCATGGAAAAGTGTATTATCATTCTTCAAAACACCACCACAAAAACAAAAATCGCCAACTATCACCTTGAGTAGTAAGCCAAGTGTTCTGCTTTGCAAAACCAAATGACTCATTTAGACCAAAGCAACAAGGTTGCCTTTGAGACATTCATTGATTTCAAATTAAAAGGTAACCGCTATGTTTTACATTAAGAGTGACAACCAAATAACAGAGTAGACCTTACTTAGTGTTATTTGTAGCAACTTCATTGCACCAGTCTGAAGGAAAAGGGGGGCGGACAAGCCTAAATGGGGTAATCTTACTGATCAATAATCCAGATCTCTGAATGTGTTGTAACAGATAGTCAATTCCTGATAGAATTACTGAAATGCAACCAGCTTGTTTTCTTATGGTTCAGGTCTTCAGGTTCAATGTACTGACTTTATTAACTTTAACTTTATTCTCCTTGAATGTTTGTCTGTCTCTTCTCCTGTATGTAGCTCTGCTGAGGGTGGGGAAGAGGAGTTAAATGAAAATTCCCATTTCTTCTGCAAAGATACCCAAAAGGGAATTTGGGCCCAGCAATGAGGAGAAATGTTTAAAAGAAGGAGTTGTTCCTGAGGTTTGTTTTCCACCACGTTTGTAAACAGGCCTTCCTAATAAGTTTTAATAGTGTAAAAAAAAAATGATAAAGGTTTAAAGGCAATACTGACATCGGAGAATGATTTTCAAGCAATTGGAAGACTCCTGTTACATGCATTAGTGCGAGAACAATGTAAATGGAGGCCAGCAATGGTAATAGTCACAGTGAGCAGCTACTATGTGTCAGACCCTCCAGTATTTCTTCTAATTGTTTCTAAAAATGTATTTCTTAAGAGAGACACACCTGGCTAATTTTCTTTAGCTCAGTTTGAGCTTTAAATGTATCTGAAAGTAATGAAATCTGGCATAGTTGTTTTTTGTTTGTTCATTTGTTTTGTTTTTGGTTTTGTTTGCTTGTTTTTTTTAATGCCAGAATCAGGACTTTTCATGGACCACCTGCCCATCCCTGCCCACCTCCTCTCTGAGATAGACTGACACAAAGAAGTTCCGTGGTGTTATTCTCAGTCATAACAGAAGGAAGACCTGGGAGGCAACATGTGTCTAGATTTTGCAAACCCTCTCGTCAGTCTCAACTCTGGCCAACCCCGCTGCCTACCAACATCCCAGGATTCTAATCTCTTACCAAATGACCTTTGATGACTCCACATCAGCTATAAAATTCAGACGCCTCCATGGGGGATATGTGGCATATATATGGCCCATGATCCAACCCCAGTGTTCTTTTTCCTTCATATTATGTAGTCCCTTCTTGAAACACTGCTCCCCAGACGTCCTGAGCTACTCCTAAATCTCTGACCCGAACAAACTGTATCATTTAAAATACTTTCAGCAACAGGTGTAGGAAACCTAACCAGCAATTACTTAAACTAAGGTTATTTATGTTTTGGGGGATTTTGTTGTTGTTGTTGTTTTTTGTTTTTGTTTTTGTTTTTGTTTTTGGTGTGGGGAGGGGGTGCTTTTTGGTTACTTTTTTTTTTTTTTTTTAATTTTAATTTTAGTTAACATACAGTGCAATATTGGTTTCAGGAGTAGAATTCACTGACTCCTCATTTACATACAACACCCAGTGCTCATCACAAGTGTCCTCTTTAGCACCCATCACCCATCTAGCCCCTCTCCCACCCACCTCCCTCCCATAAACCCTCAGTTTATTCTCTATCATTAAGAGCCTCTGGTGGTTTGCTTCCCTCCTCTCTTGCCCCGCCCCTTCCCATATGTTCATTTTTTTGTTTCTTAAATTACAAGTATGAGTGAAATCATGTGGCATTTGTCTTTCTCTGACTGACTTATTTCACTTAGCATAATTCTGTTTTAACAAGAGGATCAGAAGTAGATGGTCCGTGGGCTGGTTTTCACAACTCGACAACAAAAGGGCTGTGCCTCAGAATGCAGATTCCCACTTTATTCCCATTTTCCGAATGGTACCTCCCCCTCCTTCTCAGCTATTCCTGATATCTGAGCCTGTCTGGTATATGCTCTGCAGAAGGTCAGTTTTACTGCAGTCTTTCGCTGGAGTTGGGGGGGGGGGGGGGGGGAAGGGGAGAGGGGCTGGGGGAGGTGCTCAGGAGGGATCAAAGATGTTAAAGGATAATTTGGGACAAAAAGATAAAATCGTGACTCTTTCACAAATTAAAAAGAGTGTGTGTTTGAGATATTATTTAACTCATGAGTGAACGAGGGAACCAGGCAGATCTTATAAGGGCTTCCAGGGAGAAGTCAGAGAAGCACAAATTTATAAAGAGTAAGGAATGGGGACATAAATGTGCAAATGGATGCAGAACTGGCTTTTCCACAGGAAGGAGGATTGTCCTTCCTCGGGACAATTCATTTGCATTTCTATAGACAAGCATTATTTCCCATTGCTTGGGTACCTAGGACATAGAATTGTAAACTAGCTCCTGTAGAATCAGAACCTGATGCCAAGAAGACTATGCTCCAAAAGTATAGTTTTCCATTGAAGTACAAATATTTACCTACAAAGGAAGAAAGGTATATGCAACACAACATGTTTAGAATTGTTCTAAGGACCAGGGCACCTGTGTGGCTCGGTTGGTTAAGTGTCTGACTCTGGATTTCGGCTCAGGCACAGTTTGTGAGACAGTCCTGCATCGCGCCCCCCCCATGGGAGGGGGGTGCCCCTCCCCACCCTCAAAATAAATAAATAAACTTAAAAAAAGAAAGAATTGTCATTAGGACTAAATAATACAATCTCTAGTAATATTTAATAAAGTTGCAGACCCTGCCATTGCCACCAGTGTTCTTAATTATTTCATGTACTCATGACGTAGTCTCCTTATTCAGACTGTAAACTCCTCCAATAATAGGACGGGAACATTCCAGGACCTTTGTATCTGCCATCTCTTCTTTCCTACTCTCATTGTCACCACCTCTGGGCGCTTATGCTAAGTCGGTAGTAGATACTAATAAATGCTTGCTGAACAACTGAATTCATTAATTTTGTATCAAAAGGATGTGTCTTCTCTGATATTATTGTAGCCTTTAAAAATTTCTAATAGTTTTAAAAAATAGGTATGATCAGGGGCACCTGGGTGACTCAGTCGGTTAAGTGTCCAACTTCAGCTCAGGTCACGATCTCACGGCTCTCACGAGTTCGAGCCCTGTGCTGGGCTCCGTGCCGACAACTCAGAGCGTGGAGCCTGCTTTGGATTCCGTGTCTCCCTCTCTCTCTGCCCCTCCCCTGCTCATGCTGCCTTTCTCTATCAAAAATATATATTTTAAAAAAATTTTAAGTAGATAGGATAAAAACAATTCGCTTTTCTTGGCATTGGGGCCAAGACCACACCTCAAAATCCAACAAAAATGTTACCATTTTGCATGTTGATAAACATTTTGACATATGTGTATGTGTGTGTGTGTATTTCTGCAAAGTTAGTCACTACCTGAACTAATTTCTTTTAAATATTTTAATAATTGTAAATATTTACGGGTGCCTCGGTGGCTTAGTCAGTTAAACATCTGACTCTTGATTTCAGCTCAGGTCAGGTGATGATCTCACGGTTCATGAGATCGGGTCTGGCGTTGGGCTCTGTGCTGACAGCACAGAGCCTGCTTGGGATTTTCTCTCTCTCTCTCCCTCTCTCTCTCTACCCCCTCTGCTCCCCCCCCAATAAGTAAATCAACATTTTAAAAAATAATTGTAAATATTTAATGGAGAAACAGTATGCACTTAATACAAAAGGAAGAGAAAATAAGACAAGTGCCTATTTGCTATTACCTATATGATAGATTTTCACAGTGTATTTATTTGACTGTGGATCAACCAGATCATTATTATACTTTACTTTGTGCAATATGGCTAGAACCTATATGTAAAGTAATTAAACTCCCCAGTTCCAATTTTTCACTATATTTATTTTATTTTATTTTTTAATTTTTTTCAATGTTTTTTATTTATTTTTGGGACAGAGAGAGACAGAGCATGAACGGGGAAGGGGCAGAGAGAGAGGGAGACACAGAATCGGAAACAGGCTCCAGGCTCCGAGCCATCAGCCCAGAGCCCGACGCGGGGCTCGAACTCCCGGACCGCGAGATTGTGACCTGGCTGAAGTCGGACGCTTAACCGACTGCGCCACCCAGGCACCCCAATTTTTCACTATATTTAAATGCCGGAGTGTATGTCTATAAATATATAGCTTGGTTTTTACCTGAATTAATTTTTCCCTTTTAAAATTTTCTCTAGTAATCTGGGTGTTTTCAAATTGGGTGTGTAGGGGAGAAAATAATTTTCCTTTGTCATTCGAGATTCTTCTACCTGGACTAAGAATCAAATTGACATGAGACAGATTAACAGGAGAAAATCAACTTAAATTTTGTACGTTCAGGGAACCCACACAGACATGAGATTCCAAAAACGGTCCAGCGAGAGGAGTATATACGTCATCCTAAACTAAGGAGAAGGGGGATAGGAATCTGGGACTTAAATGAGAAGAAATATAATGCACAAGAAGATGAAAAAGAACAAATGTTGGAAGAACAAATGTTTGCTGGGCCATTCAGAAACAATGGGACATAGAGAGGACTTTGATACAACAGGCCTTGTTAGGTTCCTCCTTTTCTGTCATACTTAGTTCATATTATAATGTAGTTATCAATGGTGATGGGTCTCTTCCTAAAGCAACTCCTCTACCTAAATTCTTTTAGTCAGTTATGGTGGGGGAGAGGGTAATAAAGTTTCTTCCTCAGTCTTTTGGGCCTTGATTGTTTTCAGCCTGATACAATCTGCATGCCAAAGTGCCCCATTTGGGGGCTGCCTGCCCTTGGCCCCTCCCTACAGGTGCTGTAAAACTTCAGGATACTACCAGATATCTCTATGAATTCCTAGAAGAACACGTGCTACAATTAACATACATCATTTATTTTTGCTTCATGATCCCCAGACATGACCCCAACCCCACATCAGGGATTATGATCCGGGAAATGAACAGCATCCCTCTCTAGCTTCAAATGTTCAAAGACTTTTCAGTCTTTTCCAACTTTGTATTATTTTTTCTTGACTTCTAATTGGGCCATTTCTAATTTTTCCAAAACTTACTAATTTAGGAGTCCATGATTAGGCAGAATAATCGAGTTCTAACTAGTTTCAAGAATAACAGAAGTTCTACTTCTCAGTCGTTATGGATCATGTGTTTACAAATATAATCCAATACCCTGTTAGCCTGTTTAGTAGCAGTAGACCAGCATTAATGCATTCAAATTATATTTCCTCACCTAGCTAATAAACAATTAGCCAAGAATTCTGATCATATGAATTATAAGAGAAAACATCACTATTTCCTTCTATCTGTTTAAAATGTTTTAAGAGAAGTCACTGCCACATAATATCCTAAAAGAAATTGATCATACTTTTCCTGTAATAAACGTTGCTCTGACAGTAAAGCATTAGTAACCAATTGATAACCTAGCAACAATATTGTGATCTCTTTAGATAATTAATCTTAGCTATTTTCCTGTCAGAAGCAACAGTGCTTGATTTTATGTTGAGCTAGAAAGATTGCCAGTTTTGAAAATTAAAAAGCATTCCTTTTATATTATTCATTCCAGTAACAATTTATGATGGCGCATTTAGCTGCTGAATGCTTGTCAACAAATGTAATTATGTTTCGATATAAACAAGATTGGTGGTTTTACTATGCTGTTCCATCTTTGTTGAGAATGTTTTGATTTAGGTTCAGATTACCCAAGCTGTGTATTTATGTGTCATTTTTTTCCTCCTTTGTTAATAGTTTTTTCTGATAATTACTTATAGGCAAACAAGCATGCATTTGGGATCCCTATGCACTGGAGATATCAAGCGGAGAAGAAAAGCTGCACCCTTGCCTGGACCTACCACAGCAGGTAAAGCAAGAAGGGGTTGGGGCAGAACACAAATATAAAGTTCATAAGCCATCAAGAGGAAAATACAGATAATTCTAAATCACTTGCACTGAGAAAAAAGCACAGTTACAAGCAACTATTAAATCGCCTGCCTTTGGTGTCAGGATGTACTGTGTGCTCCTTGCCCAGATTTTTCAGGCAGCCAGTCAACAAAATATTTGCCACACACCTGCCCAAACGCAAGACTTTGTGTGAGGTGTTAAGGGATACAAAATCTTCAAAGGCTGTGTCCGGAAATTTATAGACTGGTTGGGAAGACAAGGGATAAATAGATGAAAAGACAAATAACCCCAGAAGAGATTAATAGGAAGCAATTCAAAAGTGTAAGGAGCAGCCTCAAAACACAAGGCCCCATATCATGGAAGACGGAAAGCTATAGCTATGATTGCGTCCGTCTGGTTTCTAGCCCCAGCTCTGCAGCAATCCTTGGTTTGTCTTTCCTTATTTAAACAGATACCTGTCTGACTCCGTCGGTAGGGCCTGAGACGCTTGATCTCAGGGTCCTGAGTTCAAGCCCCACATTGGGCATTGAGTTTACTCAAAAAAAAAAAAAAAAAATCTGCATTAGAATAAAATGTCCGTCATCATTTCCACCTCAAAGGACACATCCTTTGAATAGCATGCCATTCTAAAGAGTGTGGAATAGGGAAAAACACAAGTGCTGAGCAGAGGGAAGTCACTAGGCCCGAGAAGCTTTCCTAAAAGACTCAAGCTTGGTGGTGAAGGATAGGAATAACACTAGTATGTATAACAAAATCTCATGCAAGAACAATGGTAAGGAAGGTAGAGATTAAAAACCAATGAGAGGAGGAAGCCAACGGGACATTAAAGTGTTGGACCCCCCCCCCCCATCGGAATAAACTACAATTAACCATCCTAGATTTGTGACGCGGCAAACTGAGTCTAAGAAATGTTTTCAGTGTAGTTACTTGGTCAGTTACAAAGAATAATAGCTTTGGCCTGTTGCCTGGGATCTTTAACCCATTCAGATCTATAAACTTTCTCTTCATTTGGGAAACCTTGTATAGGAAAAGTTCTTTTTCCCATTCTGAACTGTACAATACGAAAATAAGATTCATGTCAACCAGGAGAATAAACTGTGAGAAGGGGGAGAAAAATCTTGACATGGTGATGTCAAAGAAATAAAGGACGGGAAGCTTTAATTTTTTATTTAGGGCACCTGTCCTATGGTTGAGGACTAAAAAAATTGAATGCCTTACAATTGAAGCACTTATGATGTAGTTGTTCCCTCTATATGAAGGGTGACATTATGAAATTAGGCATGTGGTTATGAGTGGATATAATATTGATCTTCATCTTGTAGTTGTATTGAGTTTTCAGAATTTGGAAGTAAGAAGCACCTATGTGTGGCATGTGTTCATATTTATGTAGAATAATGTTTACCACTTGTTGGGTACCTAGTAGGTAACAGAAACTTTATTATTTTCTTTTATCTTTGTAATAATTCTGTGAGCTTGGTGGTGTTATTATCACTTTACACCATAAAATTTAAGATACACAGCAGTGTTCGGTTTTTTCTTTGTTACTGGAGAAGACGTAATGACTGAATGGCCAAGCGAGGTTTCAAGCCTACATCCACCTTCAGGACTTCTAAATCCCTACTCTTTCCATGACAACATACTACAGCCTTTGTGTAAGAATACATTTGTAAAGACTGTTCCATTGCATAGGTTTATTTGAGCCTGCTATTGTGTCTTAAGTTTCACGGAAGACTTATCTCAGTATCGCTATGTAGAGTTACAGAACCTTCGTGAGAATACGTCTGATATCTCTCTTTATGCAGGAACATATAGCCACTTTTAGATCAAATACATGTCTTAAGTTCTTCAATTCAAATCTTTCATAAGGCAGGTGTAGGATTCTTTAATAGCCCCATTCCAGTTGAATGGTCCCTGAATTCTCTTATCTTTCAATGATTAGACATTAGTGGCAGAAATAGTACAAGAACAATCTTAGGAGTATGACTAAGGCACCTTTGTGCCAGCAATAAGGAAGAGAGAATACGAGGGTCAGGTTCTAACACTCTGAACATATGTGAAGTGAGAAGGAAAAGGCATAATGGTTGAGGAGAGGATAATATAATTATTCCTACAAGGTGATTTCGATGTTACATCTCAACAGCATCAGAGGAAATCATTTATATGGAGTATGGGTATAAACATTAAACTTTAGCCTAAAACATTCATAAGCTTGTACCAGCATATTCCAGATGTTATATTTAAAAACTGTTGTGATTCTCTTAAGATTCAGGATTTTGATTATATTACTAGATTTTTTTTTTTGCTTGAAGAATAAAATTCATAGAAATTTAATGCATTTTTGTAATTACTCACAGTAGTTGAGTAAGAGAATTATGTTACTCATTTCCAATGCATTTCTTAAATCCATGCATAACTGTTCCTCTCAAAGAGGAAGAGAATGAGGTTATTTAAAAGTCCTCAGTTTTAAAAAGAATATCTTCTAATACTAATGAATCAACTCGAAGGTGAAGATTATTATCCAAATTCAAGTAAGAAATGCTTTTGCATAAATACACTTTGATAATGAGGTTATGAATCCTAGATCATCTTGTCTCTGAAAATTATAATTTTCAAATTCTGGAGTATATTCAGTCTCCTGATAGTCAGTTATATTTGCAAGTTTTCAAAGTTGAGTTAGCACATAGAACTATTTTAAAGTGAATATTCTTGCCATTTTATGGGCCCTTGCAAACATACCAAATAATGCATTGAACGGAAGTATATTTTCACAGTTTTCTTCTGCCTTTAGTCAGTGTTCAGTCCAAGCTGGAAAAATGCAAGTAAAGATAACTGCCTCTCTTTCGAAATAGGGGATAAGAGTTAAAAGGCAGACAGCTCAAATATTGTTTAATGATCCCCTCTGATTTGTATGTGAAATATTATGCGGTCAAACAGCAGCTTCAGAAAACATGTACCAAAACATTGTCAGAAAACTATAATTTGGCACTTTAACTTTATAATCCTGAACAGGGTTCATATGACAATTTAAGACTCTAAAAATAAACAGTTATATGTTTTATACATAATAAATAATATACTTTTAAAAGTCCCCTATGAAATTAATAACCCCAAATCTGATCATCTTTACCTGCTATTGTGTTGAAAATTTTATTCGCCCTGTTTTAGCAATGGCACTGAAGCATAATTTCATTCGCTTTATAAGGCTATAGACTAGCCAGCAGTGTTATCGGGTGAACATTTATTAATTGTGACAGGAACACCAAATTTATTTCAGTGCTTTAGCTTATTTACTGCTCTTTCACCTTTGTATTTTGTATCGACAAAGTAAAATGAATATTGATAAGGTTAGATATTGATTTTTAAATGTATGGCTTGTTCTCTGCCTCATTCAAAGTCACATACCAAAAGATAGTGGATGTCTCAGTAGCAAAGGATGTAGATTTACTATTATAAAATTGAGAACTGTTGAAGCAAGAAGGTTTGCCAGCAGAATGCATTTTATAGTTTGAAAAATGTCATCTGTAAAGGTGAAGAAAAGCAGTGAACAAAATAGGAAGAATATTATTAACACATTTTTAAAAGGCAGTCAGCAATGTTGGTTATGGTCTGTGTTTTTGGTAGAAGTCATAGCTTATTGAGGATTTGATAGTAAGATTTAAGTGTGCTTTCTGAAATATTGTGGCTAGCGCATTTTTTTAAATGCTTTGTTCTCTATACGTTACTAAATTCATTGCTATCCACAATTAGCATTTGCTATTACTGTTTTGCTTTTTTTGTTGTTATTATTTTGCTTTCTATTGAACAAATATCATAAGGAAAATAGTCATCATAAGGAGTCAACCTTTTTTCTATACATTTTAAATTATGTAATGAGATGCCTATTGAAGTTTTTTTTTTTTTAATGTTTATTCATTTTTGAGACAGAGAGAGACAGAGTGTGAATGGGGAAGGGGCAGAGAGAAAGGGAAACAGAATCTGAAGCAGGCTCCAGGCTCTGAGCTGTCAGCACAGAGCCCAACATGGGGCTCGAACTCACGAACCGTGAGATCATGACCTGAGCTGAAGTTGGACGCCCAACCAACTGAGCCCCCCGGGTGCCCCGCATATTGAAGTTTAATATCTTGGTATAGATATTACTCCCGGGTAACTGTCTTCTGGGACATGCAACTTCTTGGCAAGAGGTTGCATTACAGCTTGTTGTGACTTGTCGACTTTTTCCTCAGCATCCTACTGATACTTCAATAACAAAATAATCTCTGTGAATACTTAAGGCAATAAAGGCGAGTTGTAAATCCTAATAATGGGTGAAGATTTTTAGAAAGTGTGCTTTTAGTTAAAAGTCACACTGATCATAATCAAGAAATGGTTGGTATAACCAAGCCCACTTCTAAAGTGCTATATCTCTTCAATTGTCCAAATTTACTTTATCAATAATTCTATTTTTATTTTCTTTTACCGCTGGATCTATATGACCACTATAGTTTATCTTACCTCTTCCAGGATTTTAAAACAGGCAGACTTTGGGGGAAGATCAATGGTATTAAATTTGAAAACGGACTATATCTGAACCTATAGCAAAAGCCTAGGAAACATATCACCGTCATCTTCTTGATACACGCATCACCAAACTACCTTTCAGTTTGCTGTTTTAGGAGAGCCTTAAATGGCTCCCCATTTCATATCAGGAACACTTAAGGAAAGGGTAAGCATCCAAATTAGATAGAAAACCGTTGTGTTCCTGACAATATAAAAGACTAAATAATGAGAAAAGACTAAAACTACAGAATATCTGGACATGCTAAACAAAATGTAAAGCCATCTTTTTAGATGTATAGTTGAGACTGAAGGAAAGTAAATGGTCAAGACCAGAAATGATCCTAAGCACCTCCCATGCCCACGCCCAGTTTAGACTGTCCCAATCTAGGACCACTGAGGTATATTGGTGAGTGCCCCTGTGGGAAGGGAGATAAGATGGGGAGTTGGGTGTAAGTAAAGATCCTATCAAGCCAGAACCTCTGGAAAGCTCTATCCTCAGAAAAGGGCAGACTGGAAACAAAACTCTGTCTATAGGCACAGGAAAATAAAGAATCTCATTTCCACCTGGGCTTCAAGTAGAGGATTCTGAAGATTTGTAACCAAGAATTTATCCTCACATGAATTTCTATTGTAAAATTACACCAAGCCAAAAACCTAACAAAAAACTGGTCTTTGAAGCAAATGCAAAGCCACTCTCGTGGTACATGCCTTAAACTCTAAATGATTCTTTTTATTTTACAAATGAAAACCTACTGAAAGTGATCTTATGAGCCAAAAATTTAAAAAAAAAAAAAAAGTTGTAAACAGATATAAAGAGCAATTTGAAGAGACTACCTAAAAGAACTGAGGTAAAAATATGGAAGGTAGAATGGCTGGAAGACTTGGAGGAGAATCAAGTTCACATACATACATCTAATAGAACTTCCAGAAGAGATAGAAAGAATAGGGAGGTGCATTATTCCAGGGGCATATTGACTGAATTCAATGAAACAACTGAAGGAAAATGTGAATCTTCATATTCAAACTGTACACAAATCTTTATCAGAAAATAGTAAATGTAAATTTAGTCATACCTAGACGCATTGTAATAAAACTTAAGAACACCAAAGAGAAAGAAAAGAACTTAGTAGCCAGGGATAAAAGATGTAACCTACGTAGGAATGACATCACATTGGTAGCAAACTTAAAAACATGAGTACAGTCTAGAACATAAGAGATAAGATTTTCAAAGTATAGAGACAAAATAATTATCAACATAGATTTTTTTATATCCAGTTAAACTATTTCCCAAGAGTGAGGATGAAATAAAGACAATTCCAGGTAAAGACCAATTATTCCTAAACTTAGCACTTCATGTAGAAGAAAATAGGATGCATAAAAAGAGAATCAAAGTCAAGAAGGAACTGTGAGCAAAGAGATTGTTAAACATGTCCATAAAGCTAAAATATTGAATATATAAAAGTTAATAATGATGTTGAAGTGCCCATGAAGATGGTTAATTTGGATGTATAAAAGTAAGATGGAAATAAAACTCTGGACAACAATATGGAAGTGTGAAAAAATAATAAGTATGCATGTTGACACTTAAAGGTAATAACCAAAAGAATAAAAATATAATTTTCAAGCTAGTGTAAACAAGCAATAGATACCATAAAGGAGGAAACAAAAATGTAGAGATGCCAGAAAGGAAGAAACAAAAATATAGAGAAGTCCACAAAAATATAGAGAAACGTGAGGCAAATAGCATTAAATAATACGGGAAAAATAGATCCAGATATACCAGTAATCACAATAAATGTAAATGGAGTAAATGCATCAGTTAAATTCAGGGATTATTATCATAGATCAAAAAACAAAACCCTGTAAATGCTGTTTATGGTAAGTACAACTAAAACTTAAGTTATAATTTAAATATCTGTAATAGAAAGCCAGATAAGCTGTATTTATAGCAAGCAAAATGAATCTTTAAGTATTTCAAGAGAGTTGAAGCACTCTTTTCAGACAGACTTGCTATGCTAGGTTAGACTAGAAATTTTTCAGGAGTTTGAAATTTGTGAATAGAGTAAAATCTTAGTCATTTGAGAGAATGCAGCAGAAGAAATGACATAATAGAAAATATTAGTGGTATAGTATTTTAAATTAGATGTTCAGTCAGTGAGTCAGTAACATTTGGACTCAAATGAGAGTTCACATTTTAACTGGGACTTTCTAGCTAGTTGACTTTGGGCAGGTGTGTTACCTCTTCAAACCTCAGTGTCATCTGCAAAATGAAACCAATAATACCTTAGATTGGCCAGGAAGGTCAAAAGAAATAGTGTATATGGAAGTATTTGTAACTGCAGAGCTACAGACTTCGTTATATATTGTTATCCACCTATGCCAGTATATTTTTGCTGTATATTGCCCATAAGCAAATTGAGAGAAGATATTATTGCAATTCACCTATAACCCATTTTTTTTAGTTATTTGAAGCATCATCATCACTAAAACTATTTACTTGCCATTAATTTTCAGGAAAGGATGTAGGCTTTCAGAGTAAACTTAACCAAAGTTTGAATCGGAGCTTACTCACTGCATAGTCATGGTTAAGTGACATCGTGTCTCCAAGGCCATTTATCATTCCTTCTTAGCACAGTTGTTATGAGGAACGGAGATGAATATCATATGCCTAACAAGTAAGCCACGTGCATGGTACATAATAGGGAGACCATGGTCCGGATTATATTATTGAAAATTAACATCCCTGTGTGCCTTCACAACCAATACAATTTTAAGATATTTTTTTTAGTTTTTTGAAAAGACTATTCTTTGATACATAATGATTCCATAAGAAATATATTTCCGTATAATAAAAATATTTATTAATAAAAACACTTCTCCAAACATGTCAATATAGATTACGTCTTTCATTTTTTTACAAAGTTTTCATCACTTAAGAAAAAAAGGGAAATTAGTTCTACATTAAATTTTTATTATTATTTTAAAAGCATGTGCCTTGTATTTTAGGCATTAAAGATTCAAACTGATTTGATTTAACAAAATTCACATGAGAAATGTCTACAATTTTGCAGATAAAATGCAGAATGGTCTGAATCAGGCTTTTCTATATTCAGAATGAAATAATTAAAACACCTGACAATGAGTAGTAACACCTACCATTTTCTCACAACTCAAACTGTGCTAAGTGCTGTTTCTTTTCTTAATAGTAATCAAACAACCCATGTCCTTAAAAATTAGTTATTGAGAACAGAGGACTGCATTATAACTCACATTTTAATAACCACAGATAATAATGATGATAATAATAATAATAGTCTTGGCCCCAAGCTGGCTAGAAAAGTAATAGGGAAAAGAGGATGGTAAGAAAGAGTGAATGCGAACCACATATGCCTTCTGAATACAGGGGAGGGTCTGAAGTGGGGTGCATGGGCTGTTATGTAGGAACCCTGCAGTATGTATGACCTCCCCTTCCATTGGCTGTTTATCCAACATCAATACAACACTTGAGAAGCCAAATTACTAAACAAGCTGCCAATTAGGCTTGCAGTCAGCTGGACAGATTAGCAGCTAAGAGAGGCCGATACAAGATTTTCATCTCTTGAGCCAATTACGCAAGTGAATTGCCATCCACAATACTCTCTGGAAGATTCGAGGGGAAAGGAGCGACTAGGCTGTCATAAGAAATCCCGAGTAAAGGGGGCTGGCAACGGGAGCATGTGGGAGAGTTAGCAGGCTTCGTGTTGCTAAAATTGCCCAAACAGGAGGAGAGCCTTCCAGGAAAGGACTTAAAAGATTTAGCACTGCCAGGAGCAAAAGGAAAGGAAATTAAGGTTGTAGGATGCTGTGCGGAGACAGAGTTGTTCCGCTCCCAAGTCTTAATCTCATAAAAAGGATGAGAGACCAACAGTAGATCTCACTCCAGAATCATTGTCCATGAAAAATGAAGTAACTGTTACCTTTTCTTTAAGGTTGTATAGAAAAGCTTTTTTTGTTTGTTTTTCAGGAATCTGTTTCTATGTGGAAAGATTTAGCGTTTGAGAAATTAAATATTCTTTCTTTTTATTGTTTTACTTCAAAGTATAATCTAATGCTTTGTTTTATTTTCATGAAGAAGAGAGATGAAATCACCTAAAATACAGAGAAGGAGTGGGTTCTTTTCCATCTGTATAAAAAACAAGCATGGAGAGAATTCGCGTGGTCACTCCTGGGAAATACCAAATACCAACATTTGAAATTAGGACACTCAGTCAATTACCATTTGATGTTCACTTTAGATCTGAGAATTGACCACAATTTAGCAATTTTTGAAGAGGTGTATTAAATTGGCCTCATATTTTTTCTTAAATACGAAACAGATTTTAAACCTGAACTTTTGCAAGCTCTTGCATCCAAGGTATGATTAAACAGACGTTCAGCCAGAGCACCAGTAGACCTCTGACCTGATTGGAGCTTAGAGATGGAGTTAAATTAATTTGTGGCAATCACTGAAAAATCAGGGGTGTGGGACAGAACGCTAGTTCACTGTTCATCCTGACGTACCTGTTCGGCGGCTGTTCAGAAAATATTAGATATCTCGGATGTCTGTCTTGGTTGCCACCATAATCATAATTTCAAAATAAAAACCTAATTGCTTTTTTTATTGTTATATTAGGGAAAAGTTTTGACAAACGGCTTTTGTTTGGTGTGTGTGTGTGTGTGTGTGCGTGTGTTAACTAAGAGGTCCATTTTTTACATTTTATATATGCGTGTGTGCGTGTATGTGTGTGTGCATATGTGCACAGAGAGTTTTATATATATATATATATATATATATATATAATTGCCCTAGTCTAGCAGTAAATAATGTTAATTATGAAATTTTCTTTGACAACAGTCATTGCCATTTAAGCTGCTTGGTTTTTCATTACACATTAAGGTACTTGTTTCAGTGAGCTGAGACCCAATTTGACAAATCCAAAACTGACTCATTATTGGAGTAACCTAGTTTTTCCTTACTCCCTGTAATTAATTTAGCAAATGGCAATAATGTATTCTATTCTCAGTCCTAAAATGTACTGAAGATTGAGACTACCACAATGTCCAATAAAGGGCTTTGAAAATCAATTGATTATAGTAAATGAGTGTCGGTTATTAAAACTTATTTCTAGCTCTTTGCACTTCCATTCTTGTAGAAGTCAGAATCAGGAGGAACAACCCACTTGCTCTTCCCCGAGAAGGCCAGATATGAAGTACCACGTGAAACAAACTGTTGGTTTAACCCTGGGATTTCTTTCATTATGATTTTTTTTTTACTGTGAAATATATATGCCAAAGAATACACAGAAATGCATAGGTACAGTTTAAAGAACAATAATGCACTGGCCATTTCTGTTACCAACATCCAGGCGAAGAAATAGAACACTACACTTTCCAGTCCCATAGTAACTTTTGTTGTTATTACTGGTGCTGGAGGATCCTTCTGTGCCTTGTATTACCATTTTAAACGTAGTCTTAGGACAGAGAGTCCCAACCTTCTTGGGGAGTGGGGATGGAGTAGAAGGTACCCTCATAACCCCCAAGTCAGGGAGGAAAAAGTGATGATGGTGGAAAAGGTGCAGAGGGGAATGTGGGTCGATGCCAAAGACATCTGATTCAGAAGCCTTCGAGAGTAGTGAGTGATCTTGTCAACAGCTGCCCATTTCAACCTTCAAACTGTCCAGGAAGAGAGCTCACATTTCCGACCAGAAATATGCCGGACCCAGGGCTTACCTGGTATATACACCAGAAACATACTCAGATCTTTGAAAAGTGAGACTTTATCCATGGAGGACTAAGGAGGGAAGGGCGAGCTAGCACTGCATCCCTGCAAGTTTGTGGCCCAGAGTTCTACCACAGACTTCTCGGAAAGCTCTGACAGAGGAGATTGGGCTAAACATGTTCTCACTAAAATAAAGACTTTTTTGAGATGCCCTCAACCCCTTTCCCACACAATCTCCAGTATTTGCTTGCCACTTCCTTCTTCTGCAAGGGGCACATCGTAAGAAATGCTTTGTATTTGAGAGTCCTGATTACTTTTAACAGGTTATCTCTAGATTTGCTATAGTCCCCTTTCATATGCCACAATCTCACAGCTGCTGATACAGGATAAGCAGAAATGGGCCACTCTCAGGGTGCCAGCCTGCACTTTACAGCTGGGGCACACAGAGCAAGGCCAAGTCTTCCGTCAAAGGAGGGAGCCCAGGTTCTTGTGCTTCCTTGACTTTTACACTTGTTCATTTCACAATCCCTCGAATTTAGAGATTTGGTACTTCTGCAATTTCCCCTAGAATCAGATGTACGGTTCATATGCTCAACTATTTCCATAAGAGCCTACAAGAAAATTTAAGTTAAAGGTCAATCTTTGGGGGGAGTCTGGGTAGCTCTGTCAGTTGAGGATCCAACTCGATTTCGAGTCAGGTCATGATCTCAGTCTCTGTGCTATCAAAATAAATAAATAAATAAAAACTTTGTTTAAAAAAAAAAGTCAATCTTGGAAAATGTCATCAAATAGATAATGCTTAAGATGGGTGCATCTCTCAATTGTCTTTGCTAAGAACATTGGGGAAATAACAGCTATTTCTAAATCTCATGGTAAGCACTGCCCAACCTTATTTTCCAAAATAAGGAATGAGGGTAGGTAGGAGATCAGGGATGGAGGGAAAAGGGAAGGATTACTTTATATACAGTGCTATACATGACAGTAATATTCTTTTTTCTCTATTCTTCCCTTCTTGCCTCCTTCTATAGTGATCAAAACATAGAAATGGAAGAAGGGGGAAGAAAGGAATTAAAAGGTGCATATGTTACAGTCCAAATAATAAATAACAAGATGATTAGAACAATGTCAACAATTTCTATGAATTAGGGATGTCATCAGTTGTGCTTTTTATTTGGTTTGGTTTTAGTTTTGGTTTTATGGAATGTCAAGGCCCCGAGGAAGTATAAGGTATTAGATCGTAAGTTGGTGATCTTCAGAATTATCGTTGACACTAACACAGCAATGAAATTAAATCTCTTTGTATTTTATCATTTACTGAGAATACTTTGCCTGCACGATCTCATCTGACCCTGGCAACTTGCTGTGAGGTAGGCAGTGGACGTTGTTATACCTACTTTACAGAAGAGAAAACAAAAACCCCAAGAAGTTAAATAACTTAATCAACTACTAAGTAGTATAGCTGAAACTCCAAACAAGATCTTTCTTCCATGGATCCCTCTACCACTACAAGCTCCTTCTCCCAAGATGAATAAACAACGACCCTCTCACCCCTTCCCCACCCCCACCCCCAGTACCTTGTTGAAAGAAAAACTTATGAAAATATGATTTTCTTAGCTTGAGAGGAGATCTTCACCTGTGTCTGTACTAATGTGTTTTTGGGGGGGGGGTGTTGTTGTTTTTTTTTTGTCATTTTATAATTTCAGGATTTGTGGGAGAAAATGCCCAGCCAATCCTAGAAAGCAACATTGGAAATCGAATGCTCCAGAATATGGGCTGGACACCTGGGTCAGGCCTTGGACGAGACGGCAAGGGGATCGCGGAGCCAATCCAAGCCATGCAGAGGCCAAAAGGATTAGGGCTTGGATTTCCTCTACCAAAAAGCACCCCTGCACCTGCCACTCCCAATTCAGGAAAATCCGCCTGAGAAGAAAAACAAAGAAGAAATGTTTTGCAATTTTTATTTAATATATATATATATATGTACATATATATATATGTACACATATATGTGTATGTATATATGTGTATGTACATATTTATATATGTGTGTGTGTGTATATATACATACGTATATATATATTCCATTGTATGTATGTATATATGTGTGTGTGTATATATATATATATATATATATTCCATTGCCCTAAAATTACAACATAGCTTCCGTTTTCGAAGCAGAAATTGACCTTGCCTCAAACTCCTCACTCTAGCGTCCTGCGAACGGTCCTGCCACAGTGATAGAAATGGGGTTCCCTCACAGTTACTGGTGCTAAAGTGAAAACCTTTACCTTTAAAAATTTTTTCAGCAACTTCCAGTTATTTCTAGGTGTAAATAACAGCTTGTTGCCCCTATTTATTTTGATCTCATAGGTCAGTCATTTCTAGCTGGATTCAGTCATTGTGTGTGCAATGCCCAGGCAAACATGAGACACCCACGTGTTTCTCAAATGGGATAGGCCAGAAAGGATGTTGCTTCCTATCACACCCAGAACTCAAAGACCGATCATCACGTCAATGAAGTCCTAAGCAAATCTTTGTTTGAAAGGCTTGCCAATTTCACATTCCTTGAATCTGGCTTTTTCGTGAGGATTCTGTAATGGGGTGGTACCCATTCATCTATCCTTGGACAGGGTAGTATCAGGTTCACAGTTGACAAACAGTGATTAATGTTTCCCTCTGACATTGTTGACCAAAACAAACCTCATCATTGTTATCACCGGAGTGCCCTCAACATGACTTGCGGATTTTACCAATTTTACCTCATTTAGAACATCAAATAATTATTGAAAGAAAAATGTATTTTTTCAATTCGCCATGACCGAACTGTAAATTCTATTCATCTAGATTTACTTCTACCTCTGTCTTCCCAAAGGTTGATATTTTTTTAGATCAATGCAACTGTAGTAAACTAATTTTCAGTTTTAACCATTGGAGTAACCTGTTTGAATTATTGAATCGATTTATTTGAAAATTTAAATGGCTCTCCCAAGAATTCAGATCTCTGGCAGTGATCCAACCCATTTACAAGGTGAACAAGAGAATGAATGGTAATGATTTGCCCTTTCTAACATCTGAGTAGTTACTTTAAAACCAAGCAAAAACAAGTCATTTTTATTATATACTTCTATTGTTATTTTTGAATCATCTGCTTTATAATGTCAAGGCTTCTAAATTGCTCTTAGCTTAGAGGATGATGATCTTCATTATTAAGGACTGATATCATATTTATAATGGCTTTTATTGGTTGAGTAAAGGCCAGGGTAACACGTGTGAATCACCTTTCTAATGGAGTTTTGTAAGTTTTTTTAAGAGCAGTTTTAGGTTCACAGAAAAATTAAAGAGAAGGTACTGAGACTTCTCATAGGCCCTCTGCCCCCAAACATGCACAACCTCCCCCATTATCACCATCCCCCACGTGGGCGGGACGTTTGTTACAAGTCGTAAGCCTCCATGATACATCATAATCACCTAAAGTCTACAGTTTACATTACAGTTCACTCTGGTCTGGTACATTCTGTAGGTTTGGATCAATGTATAATGACATGAATCTACCATTATAGTATCACACAGCAGTTTCACTGCCCTGAAAATCCTCACTACATTCTAGTAGGTTTTAGAAAATTTGTAAGTCCCCGAGTCTTTTAAAGTAGGAAGTAGAGCTTTATGCCTATAGTAGACCTTTCCCAGGTGGTGCCCTAACTGGCAGTTAGGGAAAAGAAAGTCCGCCTGCTATTTGAGAGTCTCTATGGTTTGCCAAACATACATGCTTAAGAATTCTCTTCTTTCCTAGGGGTATTGTGGTAAGAGGACAGTTTGGTTTAGGGATTATAGACTACCAGGTGAATTGTTCATTTGAGGCATTCTTATTGGATAGAGTAACCCTATTGTATGATTATTTTCTATAAGTTTGTTTCATAGAGATTTGCCACTTTTTTAAAAAAGTGCTTTTTGTTAAATACTCATTCTAGCTATGTAAGGGGAGAAATCTGGAGGAGATCATCTGTATACCAGGTTGAAACTTCTTAGATTGTGTATAGTGCTCTAGGATCTACTCAAAAGATTTCTTTAAAAACCCATTGCCTGAATTTTCTAAAAGCCTAGAATTTTGAAAAGCCAAATTTGGAGCCACTGATAACACACAGTAAGGTTCTTGTGAGACTGGTCCCAAACTCCTAATGTTCGAACCCTCATAGTGAGGAAAAGCAGAACATACCAACACGGGGAAACTCCTTAATTAAGTATTGCAGTCTTTATGAACGTTTTGTGTTGTTTCCCATCTGGAGAGATCCTAGTCATCTGAAGCAGCCCCTCTGAGATGCTCACTTACCTTGGGTATTTTCCTCTAACACTCCCTCTTAAAAAGATCATGTTTGCATTTTCAGCAAGCAGAAGAAAGGTCTTAATCTTGACCTCTAGAGCCCTTTATGTGTCTCTCAGAGGACTTAAAATATTTTTTATGTTATGGAAGTACCGTAAAACCTTGGTTTGCGAGCATAATTCATTCTGGAAACATGCTTGTCATCCAAAGCACTTGTATATCAAAGCGAATTTCCCCATAAGAAACCAGGGAAACCTGGATGATTTATTCCACAACCCAAAAATACTCATATAAAAATGATTATAATACTGTAATAGGATACAAAATAATAAAGAAAATACAAAGAAAAATAAATTACCTTTGAAAACCTTTGTGGCTGGTATGAGGGAGACCAGAGGGAGAAGGGTTACTGTGTAGGACAAATTTCACTATCACTCACTAACAGAATCACTGCTACCTATTGGCTCAATGGATTCTTTTCCTTTTCTTGAAAGTTTAACAAGGAACCTATCCAATGACCTAGAATGAAGCAAAGCTTTCCTAAGCTTACTCTTGTATGGAAAAGCAAAGGACTGTCCATAGGTGCTTTGAAGTGACAAAAAAATACATGAGTGCCAGTTGTGGGCACCTTCCAATGTTCTCAAAAATAACTGATCTTCTGTCAAACAACGTGGCCTGAGCCTGAGCATCTGAGCATGGGAGGCGATCACCCACAATCCCACAGTGACAGAGAGAGAGAGAGAAGAACCATTGGCTCAGTTGTGATCATGTGATATATGCCCTCCCACACTACTAGTATTGAAAGATATCTCTCGTTTTTCAAGTTAAAATTTATTAGGAATGTTTGCTTGTCTTGCAGAACACTCGCAGAACAAGTTACTTGCAATCCAAGGTATCCCTGTATTTCACTATACAAAACATGAATCAATACTCAAAGTAGGGAAGTGGCAATATCCTAAGCTTTCCCTGCAATCACACAAACATACATCAGAAGTACATACATCCCTTCCCCATTCAGTCTTCAAGAAAAATCAGTGCAGACCTGATGTTCTATTTGTACCAGAATGTAATTGGAGAAATAAACAATCAAAATATTGAATTCTTAATATAAATCAAATATTTAAGATATGAAACCCGTTAATTTATGTTTCACATATAGTTAATTTTTACCCATTACTGTGCCCATAGAACCCAAAGCATCCAAAGAAATTCATGATTTAGAAGGCATCATTCATGTCTCCTTAAAAAAGGTGGTAACATTCTTCTCTGCTCATTTGGGAAGTCATTTTCTATTCTACAGTATCTAAAGCCCCATGTCAAATTAATTGGTTGTGCTAAAAAATTTAGAGAATACATAGGTCTCTTCCTTTATTGTCTAAATTACCCATCCCTAAGCTGTAGCCAAGAGAAGCTGAACATGACCTACCTTAGCAACTGAACTTTTTTCTTTGTATACTTGTTATACTTGATATTGGTGAGACTGTGTCCTCAAGTCATTTCCTTCTTTCCTTCCTTCTCCCCAAACATAATTTTAAGGCTATGTTCCCCTCAAATTTGTTTGCTTTCATTTTTCAGTTACATGGTACCCCTTTAAAAGAAAATTCATAACTGATTAAAATTTACCAATTAATTAATTGGTCTCAACATTTGGATACATAGATTTTATGACTCCTACTGTGCTTACCAAACCCAAGTTAAGACAGTAGAGGTAAAGATATTCATAGTGTATACATACAGGTGTGTTTACAGGGCACATAATGTGTGCAATAAACAGACATGATTGCAAAATATTGCATTTTATTAATATGTTTATTTTAACATTGTGAATTGATATTCTTGTAATTGAACTAACGATTACATCAACACATTTTCATTTTGAGCAGATTTTCTTGAAGTGAAAATCCTTTCTTCCTGTATGTTGTCTTTCTAAAAACAAGAAGTGATCTAAATCAGTATTGTAAAATGAAGTAGGTTAACAAAGACTATTTTGGATTTTTTTTTTTAGGTTTTTTTTTTCCTCTTGGTAGAAATCTATATTAATAGAACAACAAAGAATGAAAGAATAAAACAATATTTAAAAAGATTATTTATAAGCAGTCATTGTCTTCGTGCTTTAAACATTCACCTCTTAACCTGAAAGTAAAGTTGAAAGTGCTTTAAAAAAATTTTTTTTAATTACTACCCTTTGACAATTAAGATCAAACTGCTCAATTCATTGTTAATTTCTAAGCCCTGGAAAACTTCAATGTTTTGAAAAAAAATTGGAGAAAAAATTGGTAAACATATTTGACTCACACATTTATTCACAGCTGATTGTGACCTGTTCTACCTTATTTTCCTGCATGTGTTTATTTTCTCTGAAGTTGGGCCAGACTAACTGACTCAAGGTCTCTTTCCCCTCATTCTATGATTCTAAAGTAGCTAGTACAAGTTCTTTCTCTGGCCACCTGGAATATCAATGACAATCAGATGTGTTGGAACGCCTGGGTGGCTCAGTTAAGTGGCCAACTCCTGGTTTTCACTCAGGTCATGATCTCACGGTTTGTTCAAGCCCTATTTTGGGCTCTGTGCTGACAGTACAGAGCCTGCTTGGGATTCTTTCTTTCTCTCGCTCTCAATCTCGCGCTCTCTCTCTCTCTCTGTCCTTCCCCTGCTCATAGGCTCTCTCTCTCTCTCTCTCTCTCTCTCTCTCTCTCAATAAATAAATATACTTTTTTTAATCAAACATTAGAAAAAAAGAATCCTATGTGTTACAGTCCCTCCATTTCCTCCTGGAAAATTGTACCTTTCATAAACATGCCTGGATATTTGAAATACGCTATAATACTCATTAAAGTGCTGCATTTTGTTTGCTGTAAGAAACACCCACTGTGTTGATAAAAATTTTAAACTTTTTCTCCTGAAAAACTATGTAGAGTTGTTACAGTAAGTAGATTTTTTTTTTTTTTTTTTTTTAGCCAATAGGTATTAAATACTCATTTATTTAACAGGCTTGCGGTAATATATACTCAACTGACAAGTGGACCATGAAGGCTCCTTCTGCTGGGTTCCTACTAAGCAAAGACTCATTACTTTACACACCTGACGTTTTAAGTAGATCCAGATTTGTCTCTAGTGAGTCAGTGCCATTAACTGCCAAGAGTATGATCTACTATTGCCACTTTTAGTTTTATCTGTACATTAGAGTCGTCTTCTGTCTTTGAATTGTCAGACAATTTAAATCATTCTCAGATTCACAGGCCTCACTCCTGTTTCGTTATCAGGATGTCCTGTGTTTACCCCTTGATCTTTCGAGGATGAAGTTGGGTAATATAGTTGAAGGCAGTTTTTGTGTTTGTTTAGTCATGGGGTTTTTTTGGAGTTTTTATCTTCAAAATAAATCACAAGAATTCTAAGTGTGTACATGATCCTTGATTAATCGGGTATAAGAGGGTAGAGACAAGACTGCATTGTGATAGTATCCCAGATGACAAGAAAGCCCCCCCCCACAACTATTTTCTTTTTTTTTTTAACGTTTTATTTATTTTTGAGACCTAGAGAGACAGAGCATGAACGGGGGAGGGGCAGAGAGAGAGGGAGACACAGAATCGGAAGCAGGCTCCAGGCTCTGAGCCATCAGCCCAGAGCCCCACGCCGGGCTCGAACTCATGGACCGCGAGATCATGACCTGAGCCGAAGTTGGATGCTTAACCGACTGAGCCACCCAGGCGCCCCCCCCACAACTACTTTCTACCTATTTTCATCTTCCTATTAAATTTCTTAAGACATGTGCATTTCTTCCCAAAGGCAGCATTCTTTAATAAAAGCAGAGACAGTAAGAATTAGTGTTCTTATACTCAGCATATCCTTAAAATATGCTTCCTAAAAGACCAAATTCTTATATCCCTGATTGAAGCAAATTTCTTCAAATGCTAGAATTTCCTAATTATGATGAGCAAATGAATTTGGGATGAGGGTGGGAACTAGGGTCTGTCCGATGGCTGTGTGGCGAATCAGTAATTCTAAAGTTCTTTGCTGATGGCTCGGATTCATTATGGAAACCGTAGGTCATCCACAGTGCATGCGCCAAATATGAAACTCACAAATAAATTTTTACGTGGTTGTGCACAGCACCTGGGAGCACACATTAAGGGTGTGAAATTTGACGTGCAAGACCACAGTATTTCTCACACAGTGGCTATATAGTCTCGGTTCTCAGCAGTCTGCACGGTGGTCCGTAATTTCTAAGGCTTGGTTCTTGACCCCTCCGCATCTTGATATGCGTACCCTTTCATTGTACCACTTCAGACTCCTTTCCGCACACCTTCGCCCACTTCACATATGTTAATCTCACCGGACAGCCTTCCAAAATGAGGAAACAGTCGCTAAGCGCCCAGCAAACCAGCATGTTTTGACTCCTGTGCCATTGTAGTTCTCCATTAGGTCCCTTAACAACTCAGCTAGAAACAGGCAGCAGATTTTTTTCCCCCACTCGGTGAGTAATTGTCCGCGCTCCAGTGACAGATGTGCAATATAGCAGCTTCTTCGGGAAAAAATTAACAGTTTGTCCAGCATGTCAGCTCGCTCTTTTTAGTGCTTGGGAGGTCTTGGCCCCATTATGGATGATTTAGAAATTGAGGCAGGCGAAGACCAGCTGCCTGTGCTGAAAGCCTTCGTTAGACGCCCTCATCTGCATTCCAAGACTCACTTGCATCCAGAAATCGGTGGAGCCCCTCTGGCCACAAGATGAGTGTGGGCTGACAATGCCTTGATTTGTTGAGAGAGAGAATAAATGGGTTTTTCAGAAGATGAGGAAATATCACCATTACTGGCCAATTTGCAGCATTTTATCTGTTCTTCAAACATGTCACTTTTGTTATTGTTGCATGGTAATTACATGGTGAAACGGAAAGAAAACAAATTCTGGTTACGTATTCAGATGGATTGCAAAATCATATAATCCTGATAAATGCCCATTTATGATACACACGGATGAAAGGTTCATTTTAATTTTGAGTGGCTAGCTCAGCCATAAATGGGATATAGGATTAAATTCCAGAGAATCTGATTACCTAAAAGCAAATAGTCTTTTCACTTCTTCAGGTCCAGGAAATTCAAGGAGGGACCGTAAAGCGTTGTCACAGGCACAACTTTCCTGAGACAACACAGAAAGTGAATTCAGAATTGCCTTCTGAAAAGAATGAGAATTTTCAGTGAAGCTAGAGACTTAACTCGCTGTGCGCATCACCAGGCAGTCAGTCAGTCACAAAGGCTGCCGGAGAAGCACATCGGGCCTGTGCCGAAACATTTCCAGCTTGGAGCAAGAGCCCTCCATTTTGATGCTCAGACTCCTGCTCACTTCTGCCGTCTCACCAAACATTTGACGACTAGAAATCCGATGCTTCTCTCATGTCTGTTTCCTAAGAGGACCTTTTCCCCATCCCCAGGACCCATTATTGTCAATAAATGTTGCCGGTGCGAGTCTAGCTGAACACACAGATCATGAAAAGCAAGGAAATACAAAGGAACAAGGAAGCCGTCATCCAGGATTCCTACTGAAAGTGTTGGTGTGTCAAGTGATGAGTCTTTGCTTAGTGGGAACCCGGCAGAAGGAGTGTTCATGGTCCACCTGTCAGATGAGTAGATCTTCCTGTAAACCCATCAACTGAGTATCTAATATCTATCAGCTCCCAAGTTTGCTGTGACCAGGAAAGAGGAGGCACACCGGCTCTTCACTGCCTTCGCCCTGGGGTAACACGTGTCACTCCTGTTCAGAATCCATCAGCCAGAACTTGTCGCATGGACCCAGCTGGATATCAGGGAGGCTGCCGAGACCAGATATTTGTAGGCACTATTTCTGTCACCTAGTCTTAATGTGACTTGCCCAGACTGTTAAATGTCGCAGCCGCATCTCCGATATTTTATTGGCTCTAAGATGCCATCAATTTGAAGACGCCCCTTAATTTTATGTACCACTAAGAAAGAAAACAAAACACTGGCCAACTACAACTCTCCACCCGTGGCAGGATGCATACCAATTTAAGAAACACTAAACTATGAAAATAGGACAACATGTTCATAAGTATCAAGTGAATGGTGCAAAGAAATAACCCTAAGGAATGTCAGGGAAGGTCACATGGATAGGTGGGATTAGACAGGCTCCTTGAAGAAAGATAGGATTCGCTTAGAAACAAGGAAGGTTCGTTTTTACTGACGAGCTGCCACTGTGTATGATGGAAATGGCATAGGGGTCACTGCAAGCTGGATTCATTCAATGCCCAGCCCGAACGCCTTCCGTACGATTTGCGGCTAATTCATGAGTAAGGGGGTTCTATGCCCAAGTTTGAAATAATAATAACCTCATGTAATTATGAAGCCTAAATGTAATAATACATATAAAATACTCCAGTATGGTGTCTTGGTGTGTTTTTCTGTTTCTGATGAAGCGATAAATTGTTGTTGTTGTTGTTGTTTACTCTTCTGGTTGGAGAGAAGTATTGACACATTTTTACTTTGCTGGCAGTTCCCAGTAAAGACAGTGATACTCAACAATCCTCCTAATTCCATAACCATTGATGAACATACCCTTAATAATAAACTTCGGCTATGACTCCAAGTATTAGTTTTTAAAAATCCATTCAGCTATAACCTATAAATGATAAAAATACAAAATTCAATCACCCGCACTCAATAATTTCTTACTACCTGATTGAAGATCATTCAGGAACCTCTGGCCATGCCCACCAAGGCCTTTGGTAACCACCATGGCTTTCATTATGCCACTGGTCTCTCAGAACTGGGAGACACAGAACCCACTGAGGAAGTGGTATGCCCCGGACTCTAAGAAGAGCTAATGCTTTGACAACTTCCTCAGATAGGTTGCTTGCTTAAGATGCTTAGTTGGAATAGGCTACTACTGTCTTTTCACAGAATCTTTTTGAGAATATATTCTAGAATAGGGCTCATCAAACTTCAGAGTGCATAAGAATCACCAAGGAAACACTTAAACATGGAGATTGTCAAACTGCACCCCCAAAAAGGCATCTGAGCATGAGTATGCAGTAGAGAAAGACTATCTTGGAAAAACCAGATGACATGATCCCCAAAGCCCAGTCTCCTGTGATGGATTCCACGGGGTCATCTGCCCCCACTCTCAACCTGGGAACCCTTCTCAACACCACCACCTTTCCACCCTTTCCCAGAGACAATTCCCAGGAATTTAAAGTTAGGATATTTTACTCTGCCCTTGATGTGAAGGATCTCTTGAATGGAGAAGCAATGAACAGGGAAACAGAGAAAGGCAGTAGGTCGATGAGTTAAAGGATGGAACGGCGGAGCAGAGCATGGAGACGAAAGAAAAATGGCGGGTCTCCCACACCCCTCGAGCCTGGCATACGGCTGCTAGAGGCCCTCTTCAAAAAAAGACCAGAGGTCCGTGACAGGGAAGGTGGAGGAAGCAACACTTTTCTGTATGAGAATATGACATCTCTTTTCCACGGGACTGGCCTTTTACATTATTGGGCAGAATACTTACCACGTGGGTGCAAATATCTTATTAGCAAACAGATAAATCAGAGGCTGGATCATTCACATTATACAAAGATTTTTCATGTTGTAAAGAGCACAGGGTCCCTTTAGGTAGCATTTTCTCAAGTGCTTATTTACAGATCATTAAATACTTAACAGAGGGAAAAAGTAAAAGCTGAAGTGCTTAAGCCAGTATTTATTAAATATCCACCGTAGATTCAGATAAAGCAAATCTAAAATCATAATGACAGTTAATTGTCTAGGTTTTAGATTTTTATGTTAGCAGACAGGAAGCTAAAATAACAGCCTGTCCAGGTTAATACAAGACTCTTGAGCACTCTACCGTGGTTATAATTCTTTTCTGAGGGCTTATCCTCAGTCCCTTCAGACACCCCTTTATCTTATAATAAATGTCCCTTTTTTGTACAAGTTAAGCTTTCTGTTATTTCCATATAGTACTCATTTTCTGCTGGATGTTGGCTAATATATAAATGTACTATAAAACACCAAAAAGTAGTGCCATAACTTGACCAACTGAATTTTTTCTGATTGTGCAATCACCTACGAATTTCTAGTTTTAAAAGAGCTATTATGCCTTATAATGATTTAATAAAGTTCCACCTTGTAGCAATGGAGTATTTTAAATGACTTGGCCTCATTTTCCTTTTCTCTTTTAAAGGGAGCCCAGCTCTATCAAATTCCAACCCAGTGGTTCCTGTCTGTGGAAGAGGCCCATTATTGCCAAGGACTCTCATAAGATTGAAGAATTCTGAATATTAGTTACTTTGCTTTTTAAATATGTTAATGGATATATAACATGGAACATTTTTCCCTGAGCTGTTTTACAATTTTTATGTGTCGCAGAGTAAGGAGGGCATGGAAATCTGTGAAATGTGATTAGAAACCACTTCCCACAGTCTACCATCCCCTCTTACAGCACACTCCTAGGCTACTGTGTTCGGCTGCCGGTTGTTGAGGGAAAATGGCTGTCACTGGTAAGATGTTTCCCCTGAAATCAGCAGCTGGCCCCGTTTCCCCATCCAGCTCACCACCTGCCTCTGGCCTTTCGGACAGGAGTTCCAGGACCCCCTCTATGGAGAAGAAGCAAGCAAACAAGCAAGCAAGCAAGAAAGGGGGGGGCAGAGAACAGAGAGCACCCTGTTAGCTCCCATGGTTTCCCTTCTTTTATATCTGGGCCCCAGGGGCAATGTTACAGCAGAAGGAGCACTAGGCCAGGAGTTGGTAAAGTTGGGTTAACATTAGGACACTCACCTGACTGTTCTGGTTCTGTATCCACATTTATAAAATGAAGAGGTTGCACAGCAAAAGGAATTGATGCTTCTGAGTGCCTACTCTGTGCTGGAGATACCATACATAATTTCCCTGTGAACTTCACAGAAAGGTATTACTACCTCTCACGGGTCTTTCTCAGTCATGAAGATTAGACAACACTTAACTTTCATAATGCAGGCTAACTGGAAAAAAAATTATTCCTAAAGTAGCAGAAAGTCCAAATACTTAATATTTAAGGACATGCGATGTTACTGTTTACAGGTAAATTACCAACCATTTAAATTAACATCGAATAAAATTGTATTTAAACAATTAATATTCAAATCAGTGTTTGTATGCAAACAGCATTTGCATGTATCAAGAGTTTTGAAATTATTTTCCCTAAAGACTTTATTTCTCCTGTAGTGCGTATTGACTGTTAATTGACTGATAAAACTATCATTGCGGTGAATAGGCATACTACCCCAGCCCAAGTCTCAATGACCACAAATTCAAAATTTGTGAAGTCCATATAACTAAGATTTGACAATATCCTTCGATATATATCTCATGATGTGTCAGGTTTCTGTTCACACAGGATAACACTAACTTGACAATATGACCTTGGTCAAAAGCCCATGATTTCCCAGAACGATGAAGAAGAAAGTAATGCTTTTTTTTTTTTTTCTTTAAAGAAGTAGGATCCAGGGTAATGACCTTAGCTCCATATAGAATTTGAAGAATTGGAACAGGTTCAGAAAAAATCAAGACAAATGATTAAAGGCTAAGGGGATTAACTTTAAGAAAAATATAGGCAATGAATAATGTAGAGTTTGCTAAATAATGACCACAGAGAGGGTTTAATAATTCCAAGAATATTTTAAAGACACCAACATCCAGAAGGAATAGAGTTCTTTCAAGAGTCACCCTTTAGTCCTAGAATGAGAAAAACATAGATTGGCTGATTTAAATAAAAAAAAAAAAAAGATGTTTGAGTAAAAGGAAAACAGAAAGACATCTATTTTAATGGAAAACATTAAAGTAATCAAAGAAAGAACTTATGAAATCTTATTTTTAATTAATTGAAGCCCTTTGTGAATCCATTGGAGGCAACAGTTCAACCCAGCTCACGGATGATAGGCAGAAATATTCTAATATATCTGAGAATCTAATCTCCCGTCTCCACTACGAAACCACCGTGGCAGTTCGATTAAGCCAGGAAAGGTTTTTGGTGCATCTTCACACTGGGCCCAGGCATTCTGTCCATTGTGTTGCTGAAGAGTGGCATAGGGTTTTGCTCTGACCCTTTCTGGGTCTTGTCTTTAATCTGACTTTTGCAGCTGTGAAAATAACCAAAGTACCTCACAGGTCATTAGGCTAGGTAAACTGCTCATTACAGAGTGCAATGAGACCAATGATAGTCATATTCTGCCAATGCAGACAGTGTCCACTTCCTACCATCTAATTAAATGACACTTGCTAACTATTTATGGAGCGTCTACCATATGCTTATCACTGTGAGGATTCATAAGAGTTTCATAGTGGTCTCACTGCCCACGAGAGACTTAGAATCTTTTTAAAGACGCCTAACATGTATTCAGGAATGATAGTTAAATAGTTATAATGAGACTAGCACAGGCACTGGCCAGTGAGAGTGGATACCCATCTTATCTGAAGAGATGCCCGTTATAAATAATTGATACGGTATAAGGTGTGTTTTGGTGAATACCAGCCCTGCTTACATCTGATTTTTTTTAAGTTGGAGGAAAAAAATATGCCTAAAATGTATCATTGATACAACCAAATGCCAGTGTACATGATGGAACACCAGCGGTGTCTATGTGGCCCTTCCCTGTCCACGGCAGACAGTATTGATGAACAATTGTGCTCTTTCGTGATGAACCCAGGTTCAGTCCTCGGCAGTCAAAGGCGATCAGAGTTAACCCTTAAGACAAAATCCATTTCCAGTCCCTTATAGATGCCATAAACATTGGCCGCAGAAGGGGGATAATGTCAAGACACTTAACCATACAAACCTTCAATGATACTTTCTTGATACCTTTTAGAAACTTCTTGCTTATGCTTCATCAAGTGAATCTCCCCTTCCTTCAAATGTGCACATCCTGCTTTTCTCCATCTCCTTTCCTTTTCCTTCAGCCTCTTGTCTGGCTAAAAAGATTTCCCAGTGTTCTCTGCACATTTAGAATCAGGTTAAACGTCATCTCTTTCTACCCAGATGGGTACCCTTATAACTTTTTATCCACCTTCGTAGAGCACTGATTAGCACAGTTAAAATAATACTTTTAACTTTCTTTGAAGCAGGGATTATTATTTTATTTATTTTTTTAATCTTTATTTATTTTTGAAAGAGAGAGAGAGAGAGACAGTGTGAGTGGGGGAGGAACAGAGAGAGAGGGAGACATAGAATCCGAAGCAAGCTCCAGGCTCCGAGCTGTCAGCACAGAGCCCAACACGAGGCTCAAACTCACAAACTAGGAGATCATGACCTGAGCCAAAGTTGGACGCTTAACCGACTGAGCCACCCAGGCACCCCAAAGCGGGGATTATTTTTTAATAGCTCTCTCATCATTTGCTTTGTACCTATCATGTATCCTTATTTTCACTTCAAGCTCCTTGGCCCAGAAAGTATAGATTCACTTTTAGTTACACTGTACACAGTGTAACTGAAATTTAAGTGACTAGATAGATGAACCAATGAAGAAAAAAAAATTATACAGGTCAAAAGCCAAATGCAGAAATTACGGATGTTTAAAATTGCCTCAAATTTTTGAGAATGCCAAAATCAGGATAGATGTTTGCACAATTCTATTTAAGGCAAAATACCTTTCCAAGCAAATGCAGTAGGAATGAGCGTAAATATTTCACACAGGGCCACCTCTGGCTGAATCTCTTAACTAAGAGGACAAGTTCCCAGAAATCTGTAAACAAAATGTCCGCCAGAGGTGACAAGAAAACATGAACTCACATTCCCTCCAGTAAGTGTCATTTCTTAGTGAGGCCAGCTGGCATTTTACACAAGTTTACCTGTTGTCAAACCTGCTGGTAACTACGTTGTTCTGATTTAGAAATAAAGGATTGACTCAGAGGCGTCTGTAAAATCATTCTGCAGAACGATAAATCCCAACTTTAACACCAAAATAAGAGGTAAACCATTAGCTCTGGCTGCTGTTTGGACCTCGTGTTAACCAGGTCGCCGGTGTGGCTGGGGTGGAGGTCACTGGGCAGGCTCCAGGATGGGCTTAGCAAACACAGCACCCTGCTTGCTCTCTGCTTGGTGCTGCTAGCCGCCCGCAGAGGATGGCCCCATCTCGGGCCCTGTGCGAATGCATGGCCCAGAAGTCCACAGAGTGGTTTTTGAAATCTGAATAAGAGCTCAACTATCATCTCCGAAATTGTGGCTCATCGCGTCGAAATTATGAAGAGATCCTGTTTTTCACTTTGCTTCATTGGCAAGCCTCCTTAGTGAAACTGACTCTTTCAATAATAAGCTGTCATCGGATACAATTGTTTTGGAATATGGTCTCTGTGTTTGATTGCAGGGTCTGCAGGCTTCAGACAGTAGGAATGCAATGCTTAAGCTTCTTCGCTTATTGCCTGCTGGTGTACAGATATAGGATTTGGCAATTTAGCCTAAAGCCTTAGCGTCTCCTGCTATCTACACCCACTCTGGGAGGTACTGGGGATGCAGACTCTGAGACAGGAGGAAGCCCATAAAGCTGAAATCAGAGCCAAGGTGTGGGTCTGTCTCATGCATAATCGACCCACAAAATAACAGTCTGATGGACCCCTTGCTACAGTTGAACTTTGGACTCCCCACCACTGGAAGAGAAATAAATAAATAACAGCCAAATCCTCATAAATGCTGAAAAGAAGCAGCTGGTAGCAAAAGACCACTTTAATAATAGGAATAAAAACAAAGCCAAAGCTGGGCACAAAAAGGCTTATCTCTGGAAGAAAAAAAGAATTAATGTAAAGAAAGGGATCAAAGCCACTTCTGTTTCATGCATCCCCGTAGCAGAAGAGAAAAAAAGAAAGAAACATCCAAATCAGAAACCATTCTGACACCCCCTAGATAATAGAAAACACTGTATTTTCTAAATCCCCATGTTAACATACTCTGCCAGCGTAGGTTTAGAGTTATTTCTATTTCTTCCTTCAGTATAGGAATCAGCATATAACAAAAATGTTGATGGAACCACATTCTTTATGGAGGCACAGCCATGCTGACCCTGCCTGGCAGCTGAGTCCTCATTGAATTTTGTTATGGAAATGCTTTGCTATTAACTGCCTTCCCAAGTCTTTTATAATTTAGCAAGATGTCTGTTTAGTGAGGCCACTTGTATGGAACATTGAGTACCCATGACAAGGTTTGAATACGTGTGCAATGCAAACAAGAATTGGTAAAATTTGGTGTATTTATAAACCTGTGGGCAACATTTAGGGCCATCTATCACCGTAAAACCTGACAGTATTTAAGTATTTTGAGAGAAGTCAGCTAACTTTGTTGTGTTTTTGTTTTTGTTTTTGTTTTTGCCCTCACACGATGTTTTGTCCAATCAGGAAAGATGAGAGTAAGATTTTGAGATGCCACGTGTATTCTAGAAAAAGCATCAGTTCACGGTCAGGGTCTTGGCCTCAGTACACTGTATCTTCCTGGGCAGCCTGAATCTTTGGAAGGCTCTATTTTCTCCTTTTTCTACTCCTGCTTTCTGTAAAAGCTGCATTTAGGCAACCAACTTAAGCAATGGAAACCCAAGTGAGGTAAAAAGGCCCAGGGTGGCCACTGGGCTGAATACAAACCAGCTCATCAGGCAACCCACCTCAAAATATCCATAACCCCGAGCGGACCAATTATGCCCAGGCGCAAGTACCAGAAAAGGAAAATTCCATGTTCCCATACCTCTTCACCTTCCCCCATTAACCACAGCCCCCCACCACTGCCTCCTGGCAGATAATCTTTCCTTTGCTCTCCTGCCCCCTACTCCCTTGCAGTGTATTCAATAAACTTCTATCTCCTTTGTTCTGCCTCAGGTTAATTCTTTCACCACCTGCACCACCAGCCCCCACGCTATCGGGCTGCCCCACACTTTCTAAAAAAGTTCTGGTGAAAATCAAATGAAATAGCATCAAGTAAAAACATTTTGAAAGTTGAAATGTTATGTAACCCTGTGCAGAAGAGTTTATGACAACTACCGAAATTTTTATATAAAGCCATAGAAGTTCAAAAACTAAAGATACCTGCCTATAGAGGTGATTAAAGTAGATTAGTTCTTCCATTGAACTTTAAAGAAAATAAAGCCTTCCAAACACAGAGATGGAGGTGGACGTTGTAGGTGGAGGGAACAGAGTGTAAATGGGGTGGGAGAATGAATACATGGCTTATTAAAAATTTAGGTCATCTTATTTGTGGAGTACATGGGACAGATAGTATTAAGAAAATTGCTTTTGCTGTCTGTATTTTAAATAGCAAAATTTCCTATCTTTTCATTCCAAATGTTAGTTACAGCCATACTAACAACTCATATCCCAGATGTCACATCTAAATGGGCAAATATCGGGGCACCTGGGTGGCTCAGTCAGTTAAGCATCAGACTTTTGATTTTCTCGCAGCTTGTGGGATTGAGCCCCAAGTCGGGTTCTGCACTGACAGCGTGGAGCCTGCTTGTGATTCTCTCCCTCTTTCTGCCCCTTCCCTGCTCCTGCATGTGCGCAAGCTCTCTCTCTAGCTCTCTCTCAAAATAAATAAATAAACATTAAAAAATAAAAAATAAATAAGTGGGTAAATATTTACATCTCAATCTGTATTTTAGCTTCTTTTACACAATACTTCCCATAGTAGAACTCCAACCATAAAAAATTCAAAACCGTTTCCCAATTTCCTTTGCTGTTCTTTGCTATAATGGCTGATATTATATGTTAATGTTTCTATTGTTTTAATATTCTTGTTTTTCTCGTTCATATTCTAAGAGATTATTGTTTGTGCCAACTCATTTGATTTATCATTTAAAGAAAGCACTTGTTCCGAAAGTCAGCACTGGATATTAAATGATGAGTGCCTACAATGAATTCCTTCCCAACATCTGCAAAGACAATTTTGCCTTTTCTTCTTCCATTTAACTCTAAACGAGAGATCTTAAATACGCTTCAATAGGCTTCATATCTGCTTACAGAACATCTTCTTAAAATCTAGGATGTTAAAAGCAGTAACGTTTCTAATGCTTAGTTTTCTTGGTTAAAGTAAAATATGCACCTGTGTACCAAGGTAGCCTTGAAGTGTGATACATACAACCTTACCCTAAAATCCAAGTTAATGCTATACAATTAAAATGTTTCTCTTCCTTTTCATAGTATTCTTATATTTATAGAAGGCTTTGCAATTTATCCACTGGTTTTTTTTTTAATTCTAGAGAATATTTATTTCTTCTTGACCATTGAGTCATGAAAATAAAAGCAGGAAAGTATGAAGTGGCTCATTTAAAATAAACTTTCAAGTTCTTTAAGCCCTCCTCCAAATGGAAATACTTATGTTAGAAATACTATGTGACAGCTCCAACTGTATTTCTAATGTGTATATTATAGAGTTAATTCCTAACAGTTGGCTGGGGCTTCCTAACATTGAGGCTAAGGCAAACAGGATAATTCTAAATTAAAAATGACATCTCAAGAGAAAACACAGTATAAACAAGAATTTATTTTATTTGGTCTTTAGAAGGGACCTTATTGTGGCCAGCAAACAGTTCAAAATGTTATGTATGTTCAGTGGTTTTTGTCACCTTCGTGACTGTATCTGCTAGTTTATTTGATGCTGACATTGTTGCTGGGTGATCTGATCCAGCCAGACTTGAAGGAGTTGCCAAAGATTCATGGTCTTGTCATGAGAAGAAATCCAAGGACAGACAGGCAGCGCAGCAGATAAGTAACAGAAGCAGGGAAGTGTATTAAAGCAAAAAGTACACTTTTGTGCAATGAAAGCAGGCAGGAGAGAAAGAGAGAGAAAGGTGCACACCCTGGGGGCTGGTTTCTATCTTTTATTGACAGTAGTTAACTAGGGGAAAGAATATTCATTACTTGGGGCAGAGGTACAGGGGCAGCACTGGTGATCTGGAATACGCATATGATGGCTTCCTCCCGCCATCCTTACACGGTCCTTCTTTTCTTGTTATCTATTCTGAAGAAATCATTAACTCCTTGTCCCTTACAAAGAGACATACACTATTTGCATTATGAGGCATATGTAAAGTAGGGGGTGCAGGTCCCAGCAAAAACAGAAGCAGGAAAGAGTAAAAAGCAGATTTTTATGGAGTCCTTCGGGTTTCCCTGTTTCAATAGCAAAGAGCTGTTAGAGCATGGTGCATTTTTAGGACGAACAAATTGTTTGGTAACAGTGGAATGCAGTATTCTGGGAAACAGTGGCATAAGATGATGATGGAGGTCAAGTGAGACCAGCCAGAGAAAAACTATGTCTTCCATTGTAAGAAGACTAGATATCATCCTCTCAACTGTAGATAGTGGGAAGTGGGAGTCAATAAAGCTTCTCAAGCAGAAGGTGAAGTCTAATCACAATGAGGATCAGGACTGTGGGAATGACTACCACTCACAAAGCACATACTCAAGGCATTATTCTACATGCTCTATGCATTATAATAGGATTCATCCCTATGATGACTCCCCACAACAATGTCGTATGGTTAGTACTGCAATATTTCTATTTTAAAGATAGGAAAACTGGGGCACAGAAAATGGAAATAAACTGCCGAAAGTTACTATGGATAGTAGAGCTACTATTTAACCCCAGCCGTCTAGTGCCCACACTCCTAACCACTAGACCATAATGCATCATCACACTTTTGTTTTAAAACAAACCTGGCAGTAGTCTGGAGGATAGATTTAATACAAAAGAGAATGAACACATTTAAGAGACTATGCATAGGGGCGCCTGGGTGGCGCAGTCAGTTAAGCGTCCGACTTCAGCCAGGTCACGATCTCGCGGTCCGTGAGTTCGAGCCCCGCGTCGGGCTCTGGGCTGATGGCTCAGAGCCTGGAGCCTGTTTCCGATTCTGTGTCTCCCTCTCTCTCTGCCCCTCCCCCATTCATGCTCTGTCTCTCTCTGTCCCAAAAATAAATAAACGTTGAAAACAAAAAAAGAGACTATGCATTCATTCAATAAATATATAAAGCACTTACAGTCTACGGGTCTCTAATTTAAGTGCTGGAGATAATAGCAGTGTACATAATAATGTCCTTCTTCTCCTGGAGTTATTATTATAGAATAGTCTAAAGAATGGAAAATGTCTAAATTAAGTTAGAGATAACGTTAGATCAAGAATAAGGAACCAAATCAGGAGGTATTTAGGACCATGAATGGACAGCCCTTGGTAACATATGAAAAGTAAGTAGAGACAGAGAGTTGGAAATACAAGAAGAATGTGAGTTTTGTAAACTGGACCATTAGTTAGGTAGCATCACAAGATCAGTTTGAAAAGACAGAAAATTTCCGACATGTTGAAATGAAAGTATCCTTGGAACATCTAAATGGGAACATAGACCCAAGGAGCCTTTTCAAATATTTTTTTAGTAAATAATTAAAAAATATTTTCACACCATTTTATACCCTCTCTTGCCAATATAAGGAGTTCTAAGGTTATATATAATGCACAAATTAGTGCTCCATTAGGAACTGAACACATGCTTATTACGTGTTTTCTAAGGTCAAGAACAGGGCCAGGCACTGAAGAGCCAATGGCGCACAGAGTAGACATGGCCCCTGGCTTCCAGCTCAAGACTAAGTACGTGCATCTTAAGTTGTATAGAAGATAAGAGCTTTTTAAGTTAAACAGACTCTTAAGACCAAGACAGCCTTACTGGTAGTTATGGGAATGCAAAACAATTAAGTACCATTATTTATCCAACAGATAAATGGAAAAGGAAAGAACTCGTAAAGCCCACTTGCTGGCAAATATCAGGGGAAACAGGCTTTCTCACACACTGTAGGTGAACAGCTATCACATTTTGGGAAGGCAGTATGGCAATACCTTCTAAGATTCAAAATGGGCAAATTTCTCATCTGGGATACAAAAGCAATGGTACATATTAATATAAGTACAAAGATGTATTGTAAAATTTTTTGTAAAAGCATAAACTGGTTTCAACTTGAATACCCATCAGTTGAATAAATTGTCATTCAGATAGGTCATTTAATACTAAGTATCTCTTGAAAGTAATATAAGGATGCATGTGTTTGGGTTTAGAAAGTCATGCATGATATATTGAGTGAATAAAGCACTTACGCAGCATAATATTCCTATTAGAAGCTTATTTTGGCTTTATGAAGAAAGACTTTATATTTGTATATACATTTGAATGAACATGGGGAAAAATATGAAGGGAGGATGGTTCCCCCATTATCTCAAGTGGGTACAACTAGACAGAAGGTGAGACGCTATTGACTTGTTCGGTTTTTCATAAATGACTTGCTAACTTTTGTAACCTAAAATACCTTGTTAAAAAAGAAATAAAAGAATATCCATCATACTTTATTCATGCTTATTTATTTATTTATTTATTTAGAGAGAAGAGAGAGGGAGAAAGAGAACCCCAAGCAGGCTTTGTGCTGTCAGCACAAAAAATTTTAAAAGAGTTACCATGAACTAGGTGGGAAAATGTCATCATTTAAATATGCACCTCCACTGTTGACAGCTTTTTATTTAAACAGCGTGTTTCTCCTAGTAGAAAAGGCACCATATCATCGTGGAGAAAAATCTCAGAAACACAGAAAAGCACAAAGAAGAACACAAAAATGTCCTGCATCCTATTATCTATCTACATCCATTTTTTTGACAGTGTAGTATACATCCTTCCAAGAATCCATCCAGTGGTCCATTTATCTATCATCTAGTTACTTGTACACAGTTTTTTAAGTTTATTTATTTATTTTGAGAGAGAGAGAGAGAGACAGAGAAAAAGAGAGAGAGAACTCTAGGCAGGCTCTGCGTTGCCGGGGCAAAGCCCAACACGAACCATGAGATCATGACCTGAGCCAAAATCTAGCGTCAGAACATTTAACCAACTGAGCCACCCAGGCGCCCCAACTGTACATAATTTTTTAAATAAAAAACTCACATATAGCTTTACAAGATGCTTTTCTATTTCACTTGAGTGTATCAGGAACACTTTCTTGTGTCTCCTACAATACTATTTTTATTGGCCACAGAACATTCCTTTGAGTAGATATATGATGACTTATTCAGCTACTTTCCTACGACTAGATATTCAGCCTGGTAAGTTTTCGTAGAAACAAAATATGCACGACGCTTCCACCTAAATTTTCATTGATGCTTTTTAATACAGTGTGTTATTACCTTTCCATTTTTTTAAGGTAAACATAAATTTACTTAGTGGGATTTAAGATTGTATTTGGTAAGGGTGTCTCAAACTTCAGAGGATATTGGCGACTCCTGAGTCTTACACGAGGCAAAACAAATGGATACAGATGGTACGTGGGGCCTGGGTCCCTGAGGATACCAGGGAGCAAAGTCACTGGGACTTTACCAAGACCTACACCACCTCACTGTGACCTGGGGCAAGGATGTCACAAGACCCCATAGTTAGTTCTTCATTTCGCAGTGGACTGGAGTGAAACGATGATAATTATCGATCCGACAAACTATAATAGCTTTCTCCAGGTCCTTGGGGACTGTTGTGCAAATGTGTGCTTAGGGACTCTTAAATATTGCTTATTAATGACTTGACAGGCCTGACAGCTCTGAAGGAGCCATTAAAGACCACGGTGTAAATCCTTTGGAGTTCTTACTTCTTAGACCCAACCTGTGGGAGAGTGCCACGCGTGCACCGAAGCAGGCTGCTCACAGAAGGCTCTGATACTCTAACTTCTGAATGGTACATCCACAGTATCCACAACAAATTGGCAATTCCCTCTGAAACTCATTGCTTCCTCCACTTTGCTCTGCTTAACATAAATGTATGTAATTCATTCTCTCAGACATTTAAAAAGAGCGTGTACTTTTCCTTAGGAACCTTCTCTCTCATTTTTCTGATCCGTTTCTATAGATTTTCGAGTACAGTGACAAGTCTTGGATACTTATTACATAGTCTTTCCAATGACCGGAATGAAGTCTGAAAAATGTATTTCTACAATATTGACATTGTTTTTTTTTTTTTTTTTTTTTTTTAAACGTTTATTTATTTTTGGGACAGAGAGAGACAGAGCATGAACAGGGGAGGGGCAGAGAGAGAGGGAGACACAGAATCGGAAACAGGCTCCAGGCTCCGAGCCATCAGCCCAGAGCCTGACGCGGGGCTCGAACTCACGGACCGCGAGATCGTGACCTGGCTGAAGTCGGACGCTTAACCGACTGCGCCACCCAGGCGCCCCAATATTGACCTTGTTAAAAACTTCCTGATTGGCTGTCCACCGGGTCAACAGGGTCCAACTAGTAAAAAATCAAAACTTTGGATCCTCATCAGTTCTGGAGGCTTTATGAGCCATGGGACACCCTCGCTGGCACATTTTCAACCAGGACGCTCAGGTCGAGCCTGTTTTTCTTTCGTAACCCAGTTCTGCGGAGACACTCACGGAGGCCAAATTACAATGTGTCGCCCGCACAGATCTCATTTGGAGTTATCTTCTTTGTTTCACAAATCTAATCTGGAGGGCCGAACTTCCAAGGCCTGTGATATGTTGCCGCAGGAGCACACGAGGGTTTAAATTGCATCTTTTCAATGCGTTCTGGCACCGCAGCCCGCAGCCAGGACCAGTTTTTTAACCGGCAACCAGCCTCCCACGAACGGAGGAAGCAGATTGCCTCTTTGCTGAATACTTAGACAAGGTACTGATATAACGACAGTGGACAAGCAGCTGGGAGCTGGGCTGTCAGCCTGTCACACGCTGACAAATCTGTTGTTCATATTCAGGCAGGACGTGTGCTTGCCGGCCATCAGTATCATCCGTTTGGCGCGGGGCGCCAGGGGTGGCCTCTCCCCCGCGTGCCCACGGACCAAACGCCGTTATTACATCTTTCGGAAGGATCTCAACTAAACAACTCGTTTGCTGTTTTATGATGGGGCCTGGCAAATGAGACAAGTGAGACAGGCTGCTCAATTTTTGCTTCTCGTTCTTCGTTCAACGCACCAAGACAGCCTGGATTGCCATTTCACGTCACATACATAAAATCGTAACTCTAAATGGCTCCACGCTGCTCTTCTGAAAATCCACGTAACAGAAGGAAGGGCAAATAAGAGAAATATTAAATTAAAGGGTTGCTGTTTGAAGGGGGGGGGGAATCATGTGAACACAATGTGGGGTGAGTTCTTTTGTTTTGGGGTTTCTTTTTCTTTCTTTCTTTCTCACTTTCTCTCTTTCTTTCTCCTTTCTTTTTTGTGTTTTATTTTTCAGGCAGTGCTGACTTTCAGAATGATCTCTAACAAATTTCCCCCAGAGCCACCGAATTTGTAACACTCAGATTCTCACTCTCTCTGCAGATTCATTTCAGGCTGAGTGTGAAGCCCACCTGAGACTAAATTTACAATTCCCTGGCCAAACCATATCTATATTTATATGGGCCTTTGTAAATCAATGAAATATATTTTCTTTTTTAAAATATGAGCATTTGGAGGAATTTAAAAGTGATTGAAGCTATATCCCAGAGTTTCTGATACAATGCCACTTACCGTTCCAGGTCCTTACCTGGAAAATTCAAAAGCAAAATTCTGGCTATGGATTATCGATTTGTATCAGGTAAACAACTTGTGTGTGTATGTGTGTGTATATTTATGTAAATAAGTTTCTCATTTACCAATTGTTTTTCTGTTCCCATGGTCAGCCTATGAGCTCTTTCTTCTGAGGAAATATTTTGTGCAACATTTCAGATAATCTGATGCATAACATCCACAAAAATGTTCATAACTCAAAGAGGCAAAACAACACATTAACTTAAAGGCACACATGATGCTAAAATGCAATATTAACATCTTGGCATCAAAGAATTTCACATTCCTAATGTTATCAGCAATACACCACTGCAGTTTGCAATTTAATTTTAATTTTTAATTTTTATATGTTTTTTTATTTGAGAGAGTGTGAAAGAGAGACAGAGACAGAGACAGAGACAGAAAGAGGGCATGTGAGTGGGGGGGAGGGCAGAGGGAGAGACAGAGAATCCTAAGCAGTCTCCACACTCAATGTGGAGTCCGACTCGAGATTTGATCCCGGGACCCTGGGTTCACGCACTGAACTGAAATCGAGAGTCAGACACCCAACCAACCGACCACCCACGTGTCCCAGATATTTAATTTAAAAAATCCTTTTAGGTTAAAGACACCTGTGCCTTGTCAAGAAGAAATAGTTAAGACAATAATAATATTTAAGATTTATGGAGTTCTCACTATTTGGTAGAATTTTCCTTTGCTGTTTCCTTTGCTTTACAGTAATTTGTAAATGGCAGAGTGTTAGATAGAGGAAAACTGCTAACAATGCAAATGAAAAAGCAGAAAGAAGTTTTCATCTTTTGTTTACTACCTACGGTGCCTATTATGACTACAAAATTATTCTTGTATAAACACAGAAATTAAGGAGTGATATTTACGACTGATTTTCCTACAATTCTTTAAAGGACATGAACTTTCAAGGATTACCAAGGAAGCAAAATATGGTAGTTAAAATTTTATTTAAAGGGAATAAATTTGAATTAATTATATATACAGGTGAGGAAAAATTAATATCGAGTAATGACCTGCTATTTAGGATATGCGGTTTCCGAGTCTGTTTCCAGAGTAGCACAATGAGAATGTACTCTTAACTAGGGAAAAATCTTCGATTCCTAGAAATATTATTATTCTCGATTTACCTTGGTTTGAAGTGTAACATACTTTAAGCAAGTATTTTACTCTGTTACAATATGTTCCCCACATTTTTATGGGTCTGAATGAGAAGAAAAGTGAAAATATGCTCTGTTTAAATCAGTAGTGCAGAAAAATATGAAGGATTGATTCATACTTTGGAAATGAATTTATCCTAATAGAAAATAAGCCATAAATATTCAAGAGGGCCAAATAACTCATGTCAACTTTAATAATATCCACCTTAACTCCTCTATATATTCTCAAGTTTTAAGATCGTGCCTATTTTTGAATACAATAATGACGTATTCCTCATCCTTAGAAGATTTCTGGGTGCTCTTTATTCTGTCCTGAGACTCTGGTGATTTTTGATTGACAGAAAGACGACCTAATAAACCTTCACTACAAACTAATTAATCACTTTGAATACAACACTAAATTGGCAGGCATAAAAAAGCAAATGAGATGGGTGTTGAGGACCATTTTCAAATGACCTTAGCGAAAAGCTAAGCACAGATCTAATTTTTCGTTGCTACTATCTTCTGCACGTTCACAGGGGAACTGGTTCAAATGTACACTTTCACCTTCCCTCCCTATGGCTGCCAGGCACTCCCAACAAACATTCCGTTTCTGTGAATGAAACCATCGCAGGAATCAACAAGTATTTGCTGAGCTCTGGGATAAGAATACAGTGACGCCAGTTACGGGGAGAAAATATCAAGTTTTCACGTAATATCCCAGATCCCCCCTCGCCCCGATCTGTCTCCGCGTCTACAGCACTCTGTCCATATTACTATAACAGCGTAATGACTTTGTATATGTCTGTGGGCTCCTTACAGGAACATCTTTTATTCATCTCTGTATCCTCTGCACGTGGCATAATATCTGGCACTTGATACTTGTGTAATAAATGCATGCTGTCTAGAACAAAAGATGGTGGTTTTCAGTTCTCTTTTCTACTTGAAATGATGATTGCTCTGCATTTTCACGCCTTTGCAATAAAGTCAAAAGGAGTATTGTCTATTTTGGCCAGAAAGACAACGGTCCTTAATAGAATCAAGATCCCTTGTTCATTGTTTTTTTGTTTTATTAAAAAAAATTGTAATATATTATTTATTTTTGAGAGAGAGAGAGAGAGACAGAGTACAAGCGGAGGAGAGGCAGAGAGAGAGAGGGAGACACAGAATCCATGAAGCAGGCTCCAGGCTCCGAGCTGTCAGCACAGAGCCCGACTGGGGCTCGAACCGGCGAACCACAAGATCATGACCTGAGCCGAAGTCGGATGCTTAACAGACTGAGCCACCCAGGCGCCCCCGTTTGTTCGTTTTAAGGAAGAGAAAAAGAAAGAAAAAGAAAGAAAAGGAAGAATCTCGGTGAGTCCTGACCACTAAGCCAACTCCATGTTACCCACCTGATCCTGGACGACTGGGACATTCTAGTGCAATTTCATATGCATCTGCTGATCTGGTGACACTGGATCCTCTCAGGCTTTCCCCCCTCGCTATTTATGCATCACCACTAACATTTCCATTACTCTGGTCCCACCAGTCTCTGGGATTAACAGCTCTGTTAAAGGGGAAAAGAATTTTTTTTTAGTATAAGGCAGAGGTTTCTTCAATCCATTCAAGACATAGATCTCACCAAGTCCCCCGGCCACTTTTCCTTTGCTGTTTATCTCAAAAGGAACAGACACAGTCCTCCAGAAATCTACCTTATTTGCCACCGTCTCCACTTCCAAGTCACTCGAACACACAAAGAATGCCTCCGTCTTTGGTGCTACATGCATTATGCGATCAAAGTCCTAAAGGTGGCGGTGTATGACCCTGTGGGACCAAGAAAACATTTTGTAGATGCTCTCTGTTCCCACTTGCAACAAGTAACTCTCATGGCTTATCTGATAATTCATCTTTTCACCTCAGGCCTAAAAAGAGATAAGGACCGAAAAATCAACACGGGAGAATCCAAAGAAACCCAACGCTCGTCATGTATCACTTTGGAAGGGCTCTCCCCACCCCCAGCTCTATCCCGCCTTGGCCTCTCTCTGCCTCCCGGTGTTGCCTGTGGTAGCTTTTGTCTGCTGTTCTCGTTCATGGCTGGCTGCCTGTGCTGGATGAGTGGGTCCCCGGGATCTGTCTGCTGAACTCCAAACACAGACATCCCTCCTACCAGACAAGCTGTGGCTTCCCGGGATACTAATGAGCCCCCAGCTATTTACTGGGTCTCCCTTTTCCCCTCCCCCCCTTCCCATCCCCCCCCTCCTTCTCTGCTTTCCTGCCCCCACCCCCAGTCCAGCCCTGCCCCTTCAGCTCCCTCACCTCCCTGCTTTTATCCAAGCTGCTCAGAGACAGAGAAGGGAGAGAGGAATTATTTATTGTGCGTCTGTTTAAAATGAAAGGCTTTTACATTTTAATGAGCACTAAATAGGTGCGAGGAAATATTGTTCATTAGCTGTAATCTGCGGAATTGCTTGAGTGAACTTCCTTTGGAGGCTGCTTTAAACGGTTCACTCAAGTAAAGCAGTTTGTATGGTAATTAAGGGAGCATTTTTCTGTCAACATCTGTGCTGCTATTTATAACAGGGGAGGGAGCTTGGAGCATCACCGGAAGAGCAGCAAGGGGTAGGTGCCCAAAGGCGCAGGTGGGGTGGGGCTGCTACGTTGGTCGTTGGTCGGTGGTGCCACAACTATTTCTTTTTGGCACCTTGACATCCACGACGAGCTCCTTTTTCTTGCTTTCCTTCCACTCAATGTCTGATAATTCTTTTTAAAAAAATCCTCTCCCACTCTTGCCAGCTAGAAGAATTCTCTCTCTGACATCTCTTCATTAATCACATCCCTCCCTTGGCAGCCCAGGCGGGGAGATTGAAGCTGCTCTGGAGGAGCAAGTGGTCTCCAGCTTTGTCAGATGGTTTCTTTCTGTTTGTCACCCATTTTTCTCTCGGTCGCCCTCGCACGCACTTACAGTGGCCGCAGGATACCGGGACCGGAACCTTGGAACCCAAGGCAGGCAGACAGCCCTGGAACCTGAAGAACGAAAATGGGTATTTCGCATTCCTGTTCTTCTAGGGAGCCAGCCGTGTCTCTGTAAAACACCACGCACAGAGTTCCAGCTGTCCCCGACCAGTTTGATTGGATGTTTCCCTTAAGTGGTTTGTAGGACTGTTTGCTTTCTCCCCAACCAAAGGAAGGCCTGGCTTTGCAACCCCTCAGACTAGAGGGACCCGGAAGAGGGTGCCAGTCTGGTAAGTTCCAGGGAGAGGCAAGCAGGACAGAGGAGGTTCTTTAGGAAGGTGGCCTGGCTTTGCCGATGCCAAGACCCAGAAAACAAGAGCAGCAGTCAAGAGAGGCGAAGAGCCCAGGAGTCCAGGAGGACTGGCCGTGGGAGCCGCTGATCCTGAAGTTGGGGCTGGGGTGGCCAATGCTCCACCGTTTGAAGGGACCACAGAGTGAGTCAGAACCACAACCCTGGAAGAAGTGGGAATCAGTGAACATAAAGTTAAAGCAGAAATTTTTATGTGGGGAATAAGACAAGGGTTCCATTCTTGGGTCCAATGAGGTATAAGGTCTAAGGAAAACCAGCAGTCATCCCAACTACTCCAAAGTTCTCAAAAAGAGCAGTTACTTTTCCTAGCTGTGAAGTTTATGGCAATACAGGGACAAGGGATCAAGCTGATCTTAACCACTGAAGGAAGATCATTTACCAACCAGACTAGGATTCTTAAATGCAAGGAGAATATTTTATTTAGCTGTCTGTGTCTTCCTTCCTTCCTTCCTTCCTTCCTTTCTCTCTCTCTTTCTTTCCTTCTTTCTTTGTTCCTTCCTTCTTTCCTCCCTCCCTCCTTCCATCTCTCCCTTCCCTTTCCTTTCCTTTTCTTTTTCCTTTCCTTTCCTTTCCTTTCCTTTCCCTCTTTCCCTTCCTCCCTTTCCCCTTCATCTTTCCTCCTTTCCTTCCTTCCTTCCTTCCTTCCTTCCTTCCTTCCTTCCGAGGTTCCTCTCTCTCTCTCTCTCTCTCTCTTTTCTTTCTTCCTGAGTAGGTACTCAAAATAAATATCTCTTCAATGAAAGAATATACCATCGAGGATTCTGTCAATAACTGAAAGGACAGAAAAGTGAAAAAATGAAATAAGGGTAATAGTGATAATTGACAATGTTTCTTCTCCTGGGAAGCATTTATTTAATCAGTGAATTAAGAAAGAATCAACGGCCTTAAAATTAAATGCTCTTGTTCATCCCATTCAAAATATTGATTTGGAAAGTACACTGAAAAACTCACATCAAGTGCCTGTTGAATGGGATCGTATAGTGCACACAGAAGCTCTACTGACTTCTAACCAATTTTATTATAACTCTGAGTATCATGAACTCTCTTTATTAAATGTCACCTTCACCAACAGAACTTACCAAGAAGCACAGTATTTTATCACTATGCTATTTTTGTCTTGACTGGATTTGTATTTGATTATTAATTGATGTTTGGATTCTGTATTTTGTCCCAAGGCAACTTCACTAAATGACAAAGGGGTTTTTTTTAAATAATTTTTTTAAGTTTATTTATTTATTTTGAGAGAGAGAGCATGAGTGGGGGAAGGGAAGAGAGAGAGGTGGGGGACATACGATTAGAAGCAGACTCAGCAGAAAGACCAATGTGGGGCTCAAAGTCACTAACCATGAGATCATGACCTGAGCCAAAGTCAGACGCTTAGCCAACTGAGCCACCCAGGTGCCCCTAAATGACAAATTTTAAAGAGTCAAATAAAGATGTAAAAAATGTGTTTAATTTTGAATAACTAAAAATAATTTATACTTGGAGATAACATAAATAACCCAAATCAACAAGTGACCCCCAAATTATGATCAGCTTAAAATAACTTCCTTGCTATACTCCATCAATACAGTTAGGTTGGTAAAACCCTCTCATCTGATTGCTATTTTCCCCTATGATACAGTTCATTCTCTAAGGGAAAAATTAGGGTAAAATATGGAAAAGGAAGCAACACAGGAAGAGGAGAATGAAAGTAATTGGCATTGGATCATTTTCCAAATGTTATTCCTATGTAATCCATAAACCATATATGTAATATCTATAAACCTTGCAAGATATGATTCAAGAACTAAACTGTTGAGCCAATGGAACCAGAATGCCATCTCTAAGAGTTTTGAGATTCACTATTTCCACAGGACATACTACCGGTCTTTAGATTCTCTGTTAAACCTGATCCCAGCCCTCAAATGGTTTTAAGTGTGGCCATGGAGACTGAAGTGAAATTAATAAGTACAATGGAGTCTTCTAGGAGTCTTCTAGTTGCCCTCAATGGAGGGCAACATCAGGAGATTCTTATCAAGACTGGGAGAAAGGGACACCAGGAACATATGCAGGACGTGAAGTTGGGTGGAGGTGGATGTACAAAGAACTGTGAGGGTCAAGGCAAAGTGTCCTGAGGAATTATATTTTCACTTTCTGTAGACAATGGGAAATGACTGAAAACTTTAAGAAACAAACATGACCCATATTTGAATCTTAGACCCCATGGGCAGCAGTGGAGATGGGATTAGAATAATAGAAGGCTTAAGCAACAGGAAACCAACTAGAGGTCTATTTTGGATAAAACTATTATTTTTGGAAGAGAGAGACAGAGGGAGGGGCGGAGGGAGAGACAGAATCCGAAGCAGGCTCTACGCCCAGCACTGAGCCCACTGCAGGGCTCAAACTCATGGTCGCGAGATCATGACCTGAGCCAAAATCAAGAGTCGGATGCTTAACCGACTGAACCACACTGGCATCCCAGAGTAAAATTATTTTCACTTTACTAATATTACAAACCTGGAGAAAGTTTCATAGAGTACTGGAATAGTAATCCAAGGAGCAAAGACAGGATGTGAAACTAAGGCAACAGTAGTGATGATGACGGGGAAAAAAAGTGGGATTTTTCTGCAGATATGATGTCTGTAGGACGTGGTGACTGACTAAACGTGGAGGATGAAGAAAAGAGAGTAAGTTTGGCTTGAATTGTAAGATTTATTTATTCAGCAAGGAGTTCTGATTACCCATTAATACTGTTTATTATTAGTACATTATTATTATTATTATCATTATTACCGATGACATTGGTTAGGCACAGAGCTGGCCCTGGGAATATAATGAAGCATCAGACTTGGTACCTGCTCTAAGATTCCAGCCTGGATAGTTAATGATGACACCTCTCCTTATAACTGGGAATTTTGACCTAGAGGCAGGTTGGATGATACTGTTTCTTTTTTATAATGAGATATATTTCACATGCCATAAAATCCACATCTTCAAAATGTGCAATACAGTGGCTATTTTTCAGCATATTCACTAAGTTGAGCCATCTGATACAACCATCACCACTAATTCCAGAAAATTTCAATCACCCCGAAAGGAAATGCTGTACCCATTGGCAGTCACTCCCCATTCCCCCATCCTGGGGAATCCGATACCTTAAACCGAACTTGCTTTGGGAATATTAATTAGAGATATCTGTAGGGCACAGATAGAGATATCTGTGGAGCATTGAGAAGATGTTTAGATCTGGAGCTTGGGGAGAAGTCTGTATCAAAAGTGAAATCTGGGAATCTCCAGCCAACAGGTGCTGGTGGAAATCATGGAAGTGAAAGAGATTTCTCATAAAGAGGAAAGAAGATCTCCAAAATGGGCCTTGGAGAGTGTTGATATCCGAGGTGTGAGCAGACCAATAGCAGTGTGGCTAGTGTCTTTCTAACTGGGTCTTTTCACAAGTACAAAATTCTTCTGCCACTGACATAAACACGGAACTTGCTAGTGGTAGAAACCCAGATGCCTGTGGTCATTATTTTTCCAGATTGACTGAAGTTATCACCGTCAGAGGGTAGTCATTATTCATACTCTTTTGGGTATCATTTTCTACAAACTCTCTGCTATACTCAAAAAGTTCTAAAAATATCAAATCTTTGCATTTTTCTTACAAATAAGATTCTACGTTCCTTGAGGAGAGAAACCACATCCCATAATTCTTTCTGTTTTCATCTGGACACAGTGTTTATATACAGGGACTGCAAAATAAATGTCTATTGATAAGAAAAAAAGTAATTCTGTCGGCACTTAACCTCTATATTCTTTTATCTGATCATTTTTTCATTTAACAAATATTTGACTATCTACTATGTACTGCTACAGTCTTGTGGATGCAGCTTAAAGTGTAACTAATGCCTTAGATATTTTCTTATTTTACATTTGTATTTTATATTCACATTTTAGTTTTATTTATTTTTTTCAAATTTTTATTTAAATTCTAGTTAGTTAACATATAGTGTAATATTGGTTTCAGGAGTAGAATTTAGTAATTATCAGTTTGTTTACTATTAAAGCAAAGATAACCATTAAATTCGTTACAGGGAACAATTTTTTAAAATAAGTATGTTGATTTATTTATTTATTTATTTATTTATTTATTTTTGGGACAGAGAGAGACAGAGCATGAATGGGGAGGGGCAGAGAGAGAGGGAGACACAGAATCGGAAACAGGCTCCAGGCTCTGAGCCATCAGCCCAGAGCCTGACGCGGGGCTCGAACTCCCGGACCACGAGATCGTGACCTGGCTGAAGTCGGACGCTTAACCGACTGCGCCACCCAGGCGCCCCATAAGTATGTTGATTTTTAAGGAAACCAGTCAAACATCATCTTTTAAAATTATTTCTTTTCATGCTTGGCTTAATATGGTTGCTTTCTGCTTATTTATAAAATGCTCACAATAAATAAATAAATAAATAAATAAATAAAATAAAATGCTCACTTGGGTAAGGGAGTCAAATAATTCCAAATAATTTCTTCAAAACTGCAATGGGGTGTTTCCCTTCATAGGCTTCATGTTCAATTCTGTTAATTTAGTATTGAATACGGAGGCAGTATATGATGGGTGCCATCGGATTATTTTAAGCTGGGGCCCATTTTTATTACTCCTTATGAAAAAATAGATTTTGATCATGGAATTTGATATCTGTAATCAACAAATTGCAATGTTTTGCAAACTTCAGCTCCTCACTTAATTGAAGTGACATTGCACATATCATCCCACTGAAATGCAGCATTGGGAGGCAACAGGGCATGTCTGGGCACTCCATTAATATTTGTCGTGGAATTAAAACTTGATGCATTCAGCTACTTGCTGCATATATTGATGGGCTCCTAAAACATGCCTCACAGTGATACGTTTTAGTACACACACAGAATAGTTCTTTAACTTTCCACTTAATTTTAATCTGTGTTCCCCAAATACTTTCCAGAAAGTGCTTTTGTCAGCCTAAGACATAGTCTTTAAAAAATTCACAACTGGAGTGTAAAAGACAATGAAAACAAACTTACTAGACTGTTTTTCCTCTACTGTTTGTAAAACATCTCGATGAATAAGTAACTGGAGAAATAACAAGCACTACAAGATAGAAACCAGAGGAAACTGTTGCCTAGACCTGTGTGAGAGGAGAGGACTCATAAAAACATATTTCAAAGCATCAGCCAGTGCCTTGTCTGTGAGAAGCTGCGTAGAACTGGGGGTGGGGGCTGAAAAGAGCTAAATCACTTTGCATAAAAAGTGGCAAATAATGGTGATTAAAAAATAGCAGAAGAGTCTGAGGAGGTATGGAGAGAAGGAGAAGCTACGAGTGCAGGCCAAGCCGTGGAGGTGACATGACTGAGGGGCTGTGAGTAGGAGGGATTTGTCAATATTCAAGTTCCAATTGCTGCTTTGCTACAACAGAAATCCTCCATACCTTCAAACTTCTATAAAATCTGATATGCATACAAATGCCTCATGTGACTGCTGTGTTGAAGTGAGAATAATTTCTTTAATTCTTTCAATTTTGTATTGGAGTTGATGTTACCTGGGAGAGGGACAGTCCATGTAGGATAATTCAATACATGAAACTGTGCTTGGAGCCCATGGTGATCAGTCTAAGAAAGAGAATTTCCCAAGGAAATTCTGGATCTGAAGCACAGCCCCTGCAGTTACTAACTGGGGATCCTTCCAGAAATTACCTATTTTATTTACACTCTATCTCGATCCATAGAAGATTTTAGCCAAGGAGAATTACTGACTCTCTGAAAGCCTCAATTTCCTCATTGGTAAAGTGGCAGTAATAACTCCCAACAAAAGCACTGCTTTGAGAGGTGGTTTTCAGATTTCCTTACCCTTTACATATTGATCCTCCTTATCTGAATCCACCAATCTGGGGTATGGTATTCATAAGAATGCCAATAATCAATTTTGAATTAGACTGGACAATGGAGAAGTCTCAATTTTGGGGATCTTTGGATATTATTCTATAGATGTAAGTCAGTTATTCCTAATATCACTATTGCTTTTATGATTTAATGTTTTGATGCATTATTCACTGAAAGAGGTTTCAATTCATGAGCAGTATAGTGTAGTAGTTTGAATCCGGGTTCCCTTATTTACCACTTATTAGCTGTGTGAGGTTATTCATGAACCCTGTGCTTTAGTTTCCTCATAAGGTTGATATGAGCATTAAATAAATCCTATCTATATAGCACTTAGAATACACTCTTTAAAGTAGTAAATGTTCTGGGGCACCTGAGTGGCCCAGTGGGTTAAGCATCCACTTTGGCTCAGGTCATGATCTCACAGTTCATGAGTTTAAGCACCGCGTCGGGCTCTGTGCTGACAGCTCAGAGCCTGGAGCCTGCTTCGGATTCTGTGTCTCCCTCTCTCTCTCTCTGCCCCTCCCCTGCTCACACTGTCTCCCTCTCTCTCTCAAAAAATAAATAAACATGAAGAAAATTTTTTTGAAGTGGTAAATGTCCTGTTTACATTAGCTTTGTGGGAGGGCAGGGCGATCCATTTAAGAAAATTAATAGACTTTATGTTTTAAGTTCACAGCAAAACTGAGTGGAAAACACAGAGTTCCCACAAACACCCTCCTTCCCCCAAGCCTTCCCTGCCATGAACATACAGTACTTATCAGGGTGGCACTTCTATAACAGTGAATGGACCAACATCAACATACTAGCATCAACCAAAGTCCATAACCTATGTTAGGGCTCACTCTTAGTGTGGTACATTCTATTGATTTCGACAAATGTACAGTGACATGTATCCACCACTATGGTATCATACAGAATAGTTTCCCTGCCCTAGAAATCTCCTATTCTCTACCTTGTCATTCCTCCTTTTGCCCAAACCCCTGGTATCCACTGTTCTTTTCCCTATTCGCACAGTTTGCCAACAGATTAGCTTTTATTAAAAATAATAACAAATTGGGGCACCTGGGTGGACCAGTGTCAAACCTGTGATTTCAACCTAGGTCATGATCTCACGGTTCATGACATCCAGCCCTGTGCTGGGCTCTGCACTGATGGTATGGAGACAGCTTGGGATTCTCTCTCTCTCCCTCTCTCTGGCCCTCCCTTGCTCGCAATCGCATGCTTGCTCTCTCTCTCGCTCTCTCAAGATAAATAAATAAACTTAAAAAAAATAACAAATCAATACTGCGCCCTCACAGGAAGCAGGCATTTTATGTAAGTTATTTAATCCTAGTCATAGCGTCTTGTGTAAATTATTTTATTTAGTCCCAATCACAGATTTACAATGTAGGGATTATTATTCTCATTTTATAGATGACAAAATGAGGTTCAGAATTTAAATTCTAATGCCTTCCAGATAACTTTATTGTATTAAAATTGTTGCGTTAAAAATGGTTTGGATTTTGAATTACGAAGTCATTTGAGATATTGTGTTGGCTATTCCAGAATATTTTATATATCCTGCTTTCAGTTTAAGAGGCCTATATATTAAAAGAGTATTCACAGGGCACCTGGATGGCTCAGTTGGTTGAGAGTTAGACTTTGGCTCAGGTTATGATCTCACAGTTCGTGGGATCAAGTCCCCTATCGGACTTTGCACTGACAGTACGGAGCCTGCTTCAGATTCTCTGTCTTCCTCTTTCTCTGTTCCTCCCCCACTCACACTCACTCTCTCTTGCATTCTCTCTCTCTGTCTCTCTCTCAAAAATAAACATTAAAAATGAGTATTCACTATCACTACTATATGGAATTCAATAGAGTGTCATTTTAAACCAACAACTACTGATAAAATGTAGGTATTAGTTCAAAGTTTTATAATACGCTTACCTTCATATTCATAATAATTTAAAAGTGAAGTAATCCTTTGTAGACATTTTGTCAGGTAAATTCTAAGTTACTATATTGCATTGATGAAAACAAATGAATCAAACTCGTATTGTATTTGTGGCTTAGTCTGAAATTTCTTGAGAAGACATATTCACAGTATATTCAGATGTTCTGTGTATATTGAAGATAATCCTATATCAAATTCTTGGATGAATTCACTTCTCCTTTGTCTTATTTAAATTGTTCTACTAGTTCTCACTTTTGATATATTATCAGGAACACATATTTTGTTTCATACTTTGGTCACCAATTCTATCATTGCTACCTATTTTAAGCCATGATAAACTATGAATGAATTACATGTAAAAACACTTTGAGACGGTCACAGTACAACTCAATATTTGACTTCCACTGCATCACGAGTAAGTAGACTCATTCGTAGGGTCTGCTAAAGACATGCATCCAAAAAATTTATCAATGAACCTAGTGAGTAAGTAAAAATATTCAAATACAGTTAATCTATGAACACGCTGCTCAAAGTTATCACAGATACTTGCTTTGGAGCAAGTGAGTAAGCATCAGATGCTGTACCTTGGGAATTTTCTGACTTTTTAGACTTTTGCCATATAGAAAATGAGTTCAAGAATTTCTAAGTTCTAAACTTTCAGACTCAAAATGCACACAAAAACACAAACACTGAGAAAAAAATTTTTATAATATTCTGTGCCCAGCAAAGTATTAAAAATTATGAAGGATGTATAAGAAAAGCATATGACTTTGGCTTACAAAAACCCCTCAATACATTTGAGAAAAGGAAAAAAATTTGTGTATATATACACATTTATACACATTATATATATATACACATATATATGTGTGTGTATATGTGTGTATATATATATATACGCAAGAGAAAATCAACACTGTACTACATTTTAGCTGCTTATATTATTTTCCATGTATTGCATACAAATTTCACTAAAAAGCAGAACATATTGCATGTCTTAAGGGAATACACGATTCCTTTCCCCGAAAAGCTCTTCTGAGTCGCTTTTTCTGGCTACCACACCTCTCTCCTTTTGCTATCACTTTCTCATGAGGAACAGTTGTGGTAGGTGCCTTCTCCTGTGTTTGATAGAGTTATCTTTCACTGGATTGCACTGGGTTGTTTGTCTCTTCCAGTAAGACTTAAATCCTCCACTGTTGGGACTCTGGCTTATTTTCTGATTTGTACCCAAGGGTTAGCAGAGTACTGGGTACAAAGTTGGTGTTCCAAAAATATTTATTAAGTTAGCAAATGGAACCTGTGGCAGCATTTTATTTACTAAAGACTGAGTTGAGATGGTCATTGAAGGAATGACTATCAACTAATTTTGAGAAGTCTCGATTCCTTTCTTTTTCCACATCTCACATTTGTTCTTTCATGGATTGCGTTAACTTTACCTTATATCAAGAATCTAGCCTTCTCTCACCACCCCTACTTATAAGTACTCTCTTTCATTAAACAGACACTTTGGCTAATCATTGAGGAAAATGGCAATGGGGACTCACTAGTAGGCAAAACATTTAGCATGAAGGAAACTTCAAATCTGGCCAAAAGTTGTTGTCACCACTAACATTACAATAATCCAAGGCATGTGATTTATAAAGCTCTTCAGCATTCAAATTTCTGATTTTGGTAAGATGCCCATCGAGTAGGTGTTCTTGTGCCTTAATACAGCTGAGAATAAAAGCTCAGAAAGATAGAGAGATACCCAGGAGGACACATGTAATTAAGTAGATTAAACTGAGACTAGAACCAAGGCCTGTGATTCCTAGTACAAGGTTTATCTCTCAATGTTACAAATGTATATGTTGTGTCTATTAGTGTTACTAAAATGTTTTATGTTAGTTAACAATTTCAAATTATTTTTTCACGTATGTAAATTAAAACTTACGTTAGATGTCCCAGGGGATTAGCTAAGCATTTCCCCTCCCCCCCCCCAGTAAATATGGAGAGATAAAGGTGAAAAATACACATATAAATAATAGTAAAATATTATTTGTCAGAAAACAGTACCCTCAAAGGTAGTCAAGTCTTCTCCCTGAAGTCTGCTGAATGTAACGAGAAAATAGCCTTCAAGACCATGTGAAACGAGATTTCAGGTTAATTTTGTTGCTGGGATTGCCTGTCTTTCTACAGGCCATATTGTTTACTCCATGTCAACATTTGGTGATGTCACACTCATTTAGTATAATATTATGAACCGTAATGTATATGATGTATTAAATATTAAAAATTTGTTATTCTCTCTACCATTTGTATATAGGCAACTGATATCTTTTTCAAATACAGTTTTTCTGTAACTCTAAAGAAATTACAAAAAGTTTAATAAGTAGCCCAAGGGGTACAGTGCTCATGAAAGCAATGAAAAAGCCTATGAATGGGGCACCTGAGTGGCTCAGTTGGTTAATCATCCGATTTCGGCTCAGGCCATGATCTTGAGGTCTGCGGGTTCGAGCCCGGTGTGCTGACAGCTCAGAGCCTGGAGCCTGCCTCACATTATGTGTCTCCATCTCTCTCTGACCCTCTCCTGCTCATGCTCTGTTTCTCTTTCTCTCTCAAAAATAGGAACATTAAAAAAAAAAAAAAGGCCTACGATTCACAGGATCACTGGTCATTGGTGTTTGTTCAGAGCTGACACTGTTGATCTGCCCTTTCAGCTCCTTGGTGTCTGCCTTGGGTTCTGTGCTCCTTGAAAGAAGAATGTAACCCTCCATCATCTTTGTCAATGCTTATTTAGCTGTAAGGAACAGAAATTCACCTAAAGAAACTCAAGGGCAAGGCATGGGAGGAGTTAATTTTAGAGGTGGAAGAGAACCCTCTAGAAGCACATATTACCCAGGAGGAGACATAGCCACACTTCATGAGACTGGAAAATTGCTCCAGAGCTACTATATCCATCTTTTTCTCTAGAGTCACATGGTTTATTATCTCTGCTTCTTTCTGTTTATCTGTGTTATTATTTTCTCTAGTGACTAATTTCTTCCGCAGGACTCTGGTTTCTGCTTACTTAACCTACCATGTTCTCATTTGTTCTAGTTGTTACCTCAACCCAAAATGACATTTTACTTTCAGTGTCCACGTATCTTACTTGGAGAAAGGGAAAGAGAAGGAAATGAAAAAGAAAACAAACGGTAAAATCCTACTGGCTCCCAGTCTAAGCTAAGCTGTTACCCTCAGGGTCATGTATTTACCTCTAGTCCAATGAGCGGAAACCAGAGGGACACAAAAACAGGGCTGCCTAAGTCCACCCATGGGGTCTAGGGTCTGGGAAAGAATTTTAAAGAAGGAAGCAGCAGCTGAAGGCAGTGATAATCGTTTCTACTGTGTCTCTTTAGGTCACTTGATAGAGCCCCTTCTTCATGCATTGTGGATGACAAGTCTCGAAGAAGATAAAAAGGAAACGGGGCGAAATTTCTCTCTTTCTCTTTTCTCTTCCAAACACACGCACACATGCGCGCCCTAAGATAATGGTTTTAAGTAACCTTCTGTCTCCTTTTTCTAACTGTTTTCCACAGATTTCACCTTGCCTTAATAAATATTATTCCATATGCTTCTAGTTTTATGGTAATGATGAGGAAAGGAAAGGAGAAAAAGGAGATATGAAGTCAGATTATTACTATAGTTGAACGTTGGAAAACCAGCTGGCAAGTTATAATTTACTGCTGTTCATTAATCAGGTACCGCTTAGATCTCAAATATAAGATTTCCTACATGCATATTCTTATACAAGGTTAGGAGATGAGTATAATAAAGGCAAACATTCAATGATAATATAACGTTTTGCATTGTCTGGTAAATTACTTTGTGAACATGTTTTAAAACTTAGGATTTTTTTTTGTTTTGCTTCCCTTTGTATAGACGCTTTATTATAAATTTTTGTGTGAACCATTGGAAGGCAACCAAATACCCTAAAAGAAATAATATTTTGATCTCATGGAAGGTCAATGCAAGGAAGGAGGTTTGAATTTGGAAAGCTAAATGTAAGAAATAGAATGAGAGTATAAAAGCTGTCATGGGAGTGTTTTAGGCTCAGAGTGGGAAGCCAATGATCACAGCAGAATCGGGATCCAGATGTAGAATCTGGACACAGAGCACAGTTGGGCAAATAGCGATTCCAAGGGTCAGTACTTGGCAAGCAGGAGCCTGGCAAGATGGAACACCTTCTTAGATCACATGCAAGCCACAGGTCTGGACCACAGGCAGACATGGAGCAGACACCCAGAAATCTGGCCAAACAGAGACTGAATAAAGAGGGATTAGGGAACCCAAGCAAAGAGTCTGGTCAGCAAGTAGAGGGCACTAGTGCAAAGCAAAGAATTTCTGGCCAGAAGGTTTCTGAATAATGGCTTGTAACTGCTGTTGGCGTGGGGAATAAAGAAACCCAGAGAAGATGGGGATTCCTGGGGGGTGGGAAACGGAGGAAGATATAAATCCAACACCTTTTTATTAGGGAAGACTTAATCTCACTGATAGCCTGGCATGGGTCTTATAGAGATAGCTAAGAACATACTGTACCCTCTGATCTCAACAGATTATTACATATGACACAAATATAGAAATGTTCAAGAAACAATAACATTAGCAGTAAATTTTATATAATTATGACCTTTGGTTATAATATATTTATGGCATTGACTTTAGCAAATATCTTGTTCATATGAGAAAAGTACTGTAAAACTTATTAAAGTTAATGGCTTGAACATTCTAGAGCACAGCCTTTCTTCCTTTGTATGTTCCATGTTTGACTAACTTGTTAAAAATACTGCTGTCTACACTTTGCTAGTAATATGTGTTTCTTGCCCTCAAAAAAGATTAGAACTTAATAAATCCATCTGACTTTTCTTAATATCAAATTATTAATATATATATTTATCTGATGGTGAAATTCAATAAAACTTTAGTATTTTAATCTTGGGGAAGAACATTCTCTGGCAAAGAGAAATCTGTAATACTTACCAAGCCTGTGATATTTACCGTAACCTGTAATATTTAGTATAGCATTTACTAGATCAGATAATTGCTAACATTTAAGAATGTTTAAATATCATGTTCTATAATACTAAGTATTAATAATTATATCTAATAAAATATGTTGCTATGAAATATATTAAGTTTAATGTTTATTAACTTCAAAGGAATACTATTTAAATTTTAATATTAATTTTAAAGTGGTGTTCATGGAATGTTGATATTATTGGGTTTTAACAAGGAGTTTTTCAGGGCAAAGGTGTTATTAAAAAATATCTTAACTACTTTATGATTGTACAACGATGGTATCTCCATTAACAAAAGCCATAAGCAACCTGTTTATTTTGCTTTTGTATAGGATCATTTGCATTTAAACCATTCAAAGCATCTTAACGGGCTGAGAAAGTATTTTCATTTTACAGAAACTTGATTAATTTCCTACCTGAAACTGCTAACTGCTTATCATCGTACCTTGCAATGGAATTTCATTTTGTCGAAAACGTGCTAGAAAAGTGAATTTCGGCTATGGAATTTAACAAAACAAGAATGTAGTGTGGTGTTTACCGAGCACTACCTATGAAATGCACCCTTTTTCAAAAGGCACGCTCCAAGCCAATGAGATTGTGATACAACCAGATATGAAAGAAAGAAATAAAACCTAAAGGAAGCACAATCATCGTGCCAGTTAGAAAGCTCTTTTCAAACACGGTTGCGTCGAGAATTATACTGTTAGCATTAACTACTCTGCTAAATGTAATTTCAGAGCAGCTTGGCTATGCTGGGACCAATAATGTTTCAGCAGATGTTAACAGTGAGGGAATTTAAAGATTACAGAGTTTCATGGGTGTAGTAAAGCTGCAGTGGGAACAGAAATATTACCGTAGCTGTTATGTTCTGAGTGCATCGCATTTACTGACAAGTAATACATGAGTGATAGTGAGGGCCAAGGGAATGGAACTTTATACTTACTGGTCAGCAGCATATAAATTCCATAAATTAAACAAAGTTTTATGTATTCTTCATTTCTTTTCAGACTGATCTTCCTCAGAGGGCCTTTGTTTCATGTTAATTCCATCATCAAAGCTTTGTTCAACCATACTGTTCTCCTTAGGAAATGTATATCTTCATTCAGGAATTGCTTCCACACATATATCCCCATTATTTTTAAATCTTGGAGCGATCTCCATGTGAAACTTCAGGCCACCTCAACATTTTTTATCATGGGCTCTCTCAGTCTCCCACTCCTTATATAAATCCCATCCTTGCCCATTTAAAAGAGACAATGTTCAGCTTATTTCTTCCCTTAATGATCTAAAAGGAACAATATCGTCATCTCTAAAGATGTGAATGGGAGAAAACTTGCGTGAAGGCATTACCTTTCCTTAAGCATAATCTGGAAGTGAGGGCAGTAAAAGACTGGGGAAAGGTCCACTCTATTTACCTGGAGACAAATGGAAAATGGACATAATGCTTCGTATATTCCTTGATTGACCTCCAGCTTCTTTGATGGGGCCAGGTAATCAATCAATCATTAGACAATAAAAAGTTCTTGATGGGCTGAACATCTTAGATCCTAACAGCCCCCCTGGATTTCAGGACAAAGCCAAAGTTAGATTATGAGATTACGAGAAGCAAGAGTAACGTTATACTTTTATAACAAACCAAGTCAATGATAGTTTTTAAAAAACTTTCAGTTGTGTTAATGTTGGAAGTTATAAAAGTGAAACTAATGGTGTTTGGTGATTTCTAACAGACAAAAAACCAAGCTCCATACAAATCCATTTTTTTCTAGTCATCTAGACACAAAGAAATGGCTTCATAGATATTGGACCTCACGCCACTGCCCCTGACCAGACACTGGAATTTGAATTTGAAACTAGAATTTTGGAGTAATTGTCCCATTACTTGAAATATGGATATCTCCATTTAAAATCCTGAGGCCAGGGGGCGCCTGGGTGGCTCAGTTCATTAAGCATCCAACTTCCTCTTAGGTGATGATCTCACTGCACATGGGGGAGGTGAGTTCCAACGCCGCATCAGGCTCTGTGCTGACAGCTTGGAGCTTGGGCCCTGCTTCAGATTCTGTGTTTCTGTTTCTCTCTCTCTGTCTCTTCCCCGCTTGCACTCTGTCACTGAGTCTCTCAAAAATACATAAACATTAAAAAACAAAATAAAATAATAAAATAAAAAGTAAAGTAAAAAAAAAAAAATCCTGAGGCTAGCCATGCCTATATTGAGCCCTCACATGGCACTTCTACCCTTGTCTTTCTTCACTCATTTGGTTCATGTGTGTAGGTCTTTCCTGTTACTAGATAGTCAGCTAGATTGAGAGCACAGATGATTGTATTTTATTTCTTGTTGTTCCTCCATCCACTAGCACGTTAACAGTGCCTTGTAACAGTATCAAAGAAATATTAGAAAGAAGATATCACCAAAGATCTTCTCTCTAGCTAGCTAGAAAGTACATAAATGTCAGGATATTGTATTAAAAGTATTCTTGACCTAAATGTTACTATGTACAAGTGTTTTTCTAAATTTTTATATATAGTAGTCTGTTGGTATTTCTATTTATCACGAATTTTTTTTGAGAGAGAGAGAGAGAGGGTGCAAGTGAGAGAGGGGCAGAGAGAGAGAAAGAGAGAGAGAGAGAATCTCAGGAAAGGCAGAGGGAAATAGTGAGGGAGAAAGAGAAGTGGGGTTCACCCAAAGAGGGGTTCGTGTTCACTCAAAGCAGGGCTCGTGTTCACTCAAAGTCGTGCTCACCCGAAGAGGGGCTCCAGATCCCCTGATGTGGGACTTGAACTCATGAACCGTGAGATCATGACCTGAGATGAAGTCGGATACTTAATGATTGAGCCACCCAGGTACCCTTTCATAAATATTTCTTATATTTAAGTAAACTTGTGAATTTAAGAGCTGGAAGGGACATTAATTGGTCACTTGATCATTTAGTTTATCTTGTCTTTTGTCAGAAGGCTGAGAACTTTCTCCCAGAGATTCAAGAAGAGTTCCTCAATAGCCCTCCCCAACTACCATCATTGTCCTAGTTCTCCATTGCTTATGGCGAATGGAAGATTGTATTCTCTTAGATGAGGAAATCTGAGGAAATAGTGACATTATGGTTTAAGGTTGGTACTAGGTTCCTTTTTATTTGAAAAATTAGACAAATTGCTTTTCTGAGTCCACATTCCTGGTGCCTTTTACAAACTCTAAAGGGTTTGAGGTTTTACCTATTTGTAAGCTAAGGTAGCCTGCTCATGGGTGCTGACAGAAGACATAAAACTTGTGGGTCAGAGACAAGGATGTATTACTACGGCAAAAGCAGCAACCAGAGTATCAGCATGCGCTCCCATACCCCCAAGCCCCCCATTTCTACAAGGCAGTATGAAGACAGACAAGTGCCATCTGTACACATGGTGGATTATGTTATGAGAGAAGAATTCTGAGCTTCAAACCTGCTCTTTGTTCCTGATGGGGACCCCATTTCTCTATCCCAAAGCTGTTTTTCATACACACACCATGAAAAGACAGTGTGGAGCAAAGGCAGAGTGCCTCTGCCTGCAGATAGACAGACATATGAAAGACTCCTCACAGTGATCATCTAGATGCGTCAAGTCATTAACCTTTTATCTAGAAAGCAGTTTTACTGAATGTCACTTTCAGATTCACACAGAAAGGGCCCCTGTGGCGCTGGGCTGCATGCAAGGTAAGATGGCGACCTAGTTGTCTGGTATTTAATCGCTCCTGCATGGGCTCTGAGACAGATCTCCTTTCAGACAAATTCTTAGTCCATTGCCGGATGTATAAAGGGTAGAAGTTATGCACTATTGAAATATAAGTGGTGAAAGCAGTTTTAATTTTCTTGCTGGCGCTATTATCTTTTAAGTCCTAATAATCTCTCTCATGCACAGGCCTTGAGCCTATAAATCTGTACAAGTTCAATTAGCAATGCGGTAGAACTTTTCCTCAACAGTGCAAGGCACTGATAAAAGCAAACAATACAATTCTAGCATGCTGCTTATTAAGAAGGGAGACACCCACACAGCCGACGACAGACTGAAAGCCTTTTTTATTTTGATGGTACTATTTCACTGTCTATCATAAACTTAGCGAAGCAGGCTTTCTCTATCCTGCTCTCCTTTTATTGGATATAAATCACCTCTGACAGGAAGTTTTATGCCTAAATCCGTTTACTGTCCTTGTTGGTAGTCTTTAAATTAATATTTATAAGCTGAAAAGGCCTAAAAGGATGCAGCAGTAAAATAGCTAAATGCTTCAGTTGGGCTTGAACTGATTTCCACCTCCTTGACCATTGACATTTTTTAATTACTCCTGACCCCAGTATCTGTTGTCAATTCTGTCCCTATGCCTACAAATCACTGGCTTTGGTGGAATTGTGGTGGACAAAATAGGAGTTCAGAAAGGCTTAGCCTCTGTACTACATGTGAATTTTGAAAACCCTTAGTAGGAAAGAATAGAGACAGAAGAAAAAGAAAATTACAAATGAGCAGTGGCTGAAAAACAATGGCTTAGGAATTGTGCAAATTAGAATTGTGTAATGATGGGTCTTTTTAAATCCCATGAAAATGCACAACATATCCTAAAAATTGCCTTTAAATCAAACATTAAGCTAAATTAATTGTTGGATTTTCATGTACAACAGTAGCCTGACACCATGAAGCAGACAATGTTGATTCCATGACTTCATTCTTCATTTCTGCCTTCTGTTCGCAGCTCTTATTATATTAGCCTCATTGTGTTCACCCTTGTTTTGGTAAAGGGTCTAAACTATTATTCCTTTGCTTAGCCATGTGCTGCAGGCAGGCTGGCCCCAGCCCCACAGGGTGACTTTTGAGTGGTCCAAGTTAATCATGGTGAAGGCATGAGAATGTGACACAATTCTGGCCAATGCGACATGAGGGAAAGTAGAATAGGGAGCTTCTGAGGAATGCTTCCTTACTTTTAACAGACATGATCAAGAATGGTCCTTTTTTGCTCCTTGTCACATCTAGAACTAATATGGCCTTCTTGCCACTATGAAGGGAGCCGACCAGAGGTCCAATCCATCACACAGAGGAGGACACATCCCACGGAATCCCAGAGATGCAAAGCTAAAACCCTGACATACCACTGTGGACACTGCCCTAACTATGGATTTCTTGTCCTAGGGTAATAAGGTCCTTTATGGTTTAAGTAGAGTCAACATCTTCTTCTTCTTTTTTTTTTTTTAAATTTTTTTTTTCAACGTTTATTTATTTTTGGGACAGAGAGAGACAGAGCATGAACGGGCGAGGGGCAGAGAGAGAGGGAGACACAGAATCGGAAACAGGCTCCAGGCTCTGAGCCATCAGCCCAGAGCCCGACGCGGGGCTCGAACCCACGGACCGCGAGATCGTGACCTGGCTGAAGTCGGACGCTTAACCGACTGCGCCACCCAGGCGCCCCGAGTCAACATCTTCTTGTACTGGCATCTGAAGTTATCTTTCTTTATATCAGGATATATGGTATTACCTAGGACACTGAGACCTTACAAGATGCTAGGCATTTATATTAAAAACAGAACATTAAAATAAGATAAGCATCTATATATTCAGTTTGCTGTGAGTCCTTACTCCTTCCTCCCTAAAATAAATATAGCCTTCTATGTGTTGCATCTCTTTGGGAAGGCTTATATCTTAGGATTCAACTTTTCCTCCCCTGTAATCCCTTCCACAGGATTACATCTGTTCTTGAATGTTGTCACATATGAGATTCCTTCCAAGTGTACCTGTTCAATTCTGAATCTTGCTACTGTAGTCCTCTTTCCCTAGCTGCTCAAAGGATGCTTAATTTAGGCCTGAAAGATGCCAAAGTATTATCTTTCTCCAAACAAATTCTGCTTCTTTATTTTTTCCACCTCTGCTAAGAGTAATGCTCATGCATTTCATGGTTCCCCTAAAAGTTGCCCTTGCTCTCTCCCATCCAGTTAGCTAATCTGACCAAATGTTTCTTCCTTTATTCTGTCTTCTGATGCATCGGTCACCAGAAGAGGAATCTGGCAATCTTTCACAATGAGAATCAACTGAAAGCATATAGATGGCTCTAAGAACTGATGGATGCCTTATAGAACAAGCAAGAGGCAAGGGAGCTGGAAGCCCAAGCAGACGAAGAGTCAGGTCTTTTCACCTGCTATAACTCACCTTTGACTCACTCTACATTCTTTTACCACCTATTCAAGATTCAATGTCCGTTTGTCAGACTGAAGTCTCATGCCCTGGTCCTGTCCTCCTACTCCTACTATCCAGTGGTATCCAGAGGGGGAACTTTGCCTTTGTAGTGGGTGATAGAGTTATGGATGGATACCCACCCACCCAAACCGTCTACAATAGGAGATTCCCTAAAAAGGGAGATCAAATCCTCATAGAAAGGAGTGAATATAAAGGGTTGGTTCCTCAAAAGCCAAAAATTTACTAATGTCCATTAACCATAAATTTTATCTTTCTCTTAATTTACCCAACACAGCCTTAATCCGGATCCCTGCCACTTTGTCTTTGTTGCGGAATAAGTGACATATTTGGTCTTTCTGCCTAATACAACTGTTCACTCTCCATGCCCACTTTAACCATTTTTAGCTTCTAGAATTAGTGGCCTAAAATATGGGCGCAGCTTGGAGATTTGTCCTTCTCAAGGACCTCTCTTTCTAAACCTGAGCAGCTCATTACCACTTCTTACATCCTTTTTCTTATTTTATCTGCAGTGACCCATAATTTCTCCAAATTTCCTTATTATCTATGGAGACTTACAGTCCAATCCAATCCAATCCAATCCATGGATTATTTACTCTCAACTTATTTTGCTTATGTCTTTTTTTGCTCCTTCACTTCTTTTTTCTCTTAAGCCCATGCAAAAGTATTCCTCAATTAACCAACCAACCAATCAACCAATCAATCCATTCAAAACTGCCTCCAAGATTGTCTCCTACCATATCCCACCATCTTTGTGTGACCTCCTCATATCCAATATCCTTTCATATTTATGTATGAAGTAGAACAGTGAGCTATGTGACATTAATTAGACAGTAAACTGAGAGGGGCAGGAATTATGTCCTATTTCCTGTTGAAAGGCTAAGTATATGACAGGATCTGGCAGAAAGAAAACATTCAATAAGTGATTGCTATCACATTTATCTCCACTCCCAATGCCTGCCTCTCTGAGGCAACTACTTTTAATCCTCCTAAATGTTTCTTTATCCTCCTCCATCTTCTTTTTATGTATTTCTAAATAACGTGGTTTTCTTGATTTTTCAGTTTTAGGTATTTATGTCCTACTATGGGAAAAATACATTGACCTTATACTCCATTTTGCCCCTTAACTCTACCTCCCCACCAGCTCAATACATCCACATACCAGCTTTCCTTATATCTTTCCAAAATAGTTATACTATTGTTTTTGGCTAAAGAATTTTATAGCATTTACATTATTGGGTCTATATTAACTTATTTTTTTCCACAATAATTTGTACTATTAGCTCTCTAGGCTACTGCTTAGATGGTATTGCAGACTGTCCTTGACCATTATCCTAGAAATCCTTCTTATGTCTCTTTTGGCTCTTATCCCTTGCCTTCTGGATTCCATGCCTTCTTTTTTCATGGTTTATTTTTAGTTTTTTGTTTGTTTGTTTGTTTTTGTTTTGTTTTTGTTTGTTTGTTTGTTTGTTTGTTTTTTAGTCAGGTAGGCTTCGTACCCAACATGGAGGCCAGCATGAGGCTTGAACTCATGACCCTGAAATCAAGACTTCAGCTGAGATCAAGAGTTGGATGCTTAACTGACTGAGTCATCCAGGCACCCAGTTAAGTTTTAGGTTTTACAGAGCACATGTTTCAATAGTTTCCTGAGAAATGGTACATGGGAGGTAATTTTTTTTTCAAGTCCTGCTTGTCTAATATGTCTTTATTTACCCTCACTTTGATTGATAGTTTTGCTAGGAACAAAAATCCAGTTTGGAAATCATTGCCTTTTAGACTTTTGAAGACATTCTTCCTCTGTTTTATGGTTTCCAGTGTTGCTATTGAGAAAACTTGTGATATCCTAACTCCTCATTCTCTGTATTTCACCTGTGTTTTATTTTAGCATTTGTATTTGTCTTTTAGAAGGTTTTAAGATTTCTTTACGCAAGAGTACTGAAGTGTATGGTGGCATGCATTAGTGTGGATTATTTTAAAAATTCATTGTGCTATGAATCAGCAGGACCATCAGAGCTCAAATTGGAAATGTCAGTGCACAACTCCTAAAGTCATCTGACTTGATCTATCAGCTGAATCTGACATACTTGGTCACTATCCTTTCTTTACTTGGTGTCCAGGATATTCTTTCTCTCCAATCTTGCTGGTCACTTCTTTGCAAACTTGTTTACTAGTGCTTTTTTTTCCCAGACCTGTTAAAATTGGTATATCCCAGAACTCAATCCTTAGACCTTTTCTCTTTCCTATGTTCACTAACTCTCTTGGTGACTATCTCCATGCCACCTATCTTTGTATGCCACCTATAAACTTCAGATCAACATATTGAACAGCTTTCTTGACATCTCCTCTTGCATGGCTAAGAGATACCTTAAAAAACAAGTATGCTCCTGTCTTAGAACATACCATCTAAGTAAGCTACCTGGAAGATATGCTTTACTTTATCTTATAGTTATTCTGTCAGATTTTTTAATTTCTCTGTTATTTTCAGAAGTTGTTTTTCTTTTCTTTTGATAGCATCCTACTCGTGTGTGTGTGCATGTGTGTGTGAGTGTGTGTGTGTGGTGTGTGTGTGTGTGTGTGTGTGTGGCTTCAATATCTTTTCTAATCTTTCTGAAGACATTAACTAGGATTTAAAAATGTGTTTTCATCTGTTTTACAGGTTTTATTCATTCCCTGCTTTGCCTTTTTTCTCTCCACTTTCCTTGTTATTATTCTCTGCCTTTCCTGGTAGAGACTTTCCCCACATGTCTGGTGACCCCTTAGCTGTCTGTTTATGTTTCAGAATGAGTCGCTAGGAAGCTCACTGGAAGCCTCATGGGGCTTGTTTGCGGGTAAGTCTTGCCACAGGGTGACCTAGTGGAGACTAAGTCATTTCACTAGGAGATCCTCAATCACAGATATTTTGATATTTTATTTTTTTCTTGTCTCTCGGATTGTTCATATTTCTAAATCTCCTGCCTGGTGGCTCTAAGTCTGCCTTTTGGTTATTAAGAAGAAGGGATCTGGGATCTAAGTGTTTACCTCATTTTAACTTAATGGCCTAATTTTAGTAAGGACTCCCATCCTTGCCTGGAAGACTGCTGTTCCAGAATGCAGTCTCTTGGGTAGGTATTCCAGAGAATGGTCCTCATGTCCTTTTCTGGAGTTGCTATCTGAGTAGGGGAAAGGGATCTGGGGTCTAATTGCTCCTTAAGGGAATTTTCCTCAAATCCTTTTTATCATCCCACCTGTTACTCCTCACTCTGTGAATTACTTTTTTTTTTAATGTTTATGTTTGAGAGTGTGTTTGTGTGTGTGTGTGTGTAAGGGCAGGGGAGGGGCAGAGAGAGAGGAAGTCAGAGGATCCAAAGCAAGCTCTGCACTGTCAGCACAAGAGTCCAATGCAGGGCTAGAACTCACAAACCGTGAGATCATAACCTGAGCTGAAACCAAGAGTCAGATGCTTAACTGACTGAGCCACCCAGGCCCCCCTCTGTGAGTTACATTTCACCTCTAATTCCCGAGGCAAGATTCTCAAGTAAAATCAGCCTGTCTTTTAACCATCATAATGACGGGGCTCAAGTTTCAGTTTTCTGGGGTTTGCTAAGTCAATGGCCACTTCCCGACCCATTTTCCATTTTCCAAAGCATTGATTCCTATTTCCTCCTGAAACTTCTCTCTCAGTTTCTTTGTCTTTAGAGATTTATGCCCCTTTTTCTTTCTTCATTGTCACTTTAGTATAGTTTTAGAAGGAGGCTGAAATAAACAGGTGTGCTTATATAATAGATCTTCTTTTATTACATATTTGACTTGGAAAACATAGGAACTAAATCTGCTAAGTAATATGCATCATCCTTCTGGGTAATGCTGTTTTTTGTCAAATGCAAACTGTGATGTGAAATAATGAGATTGGCTTTCTGATGTGGCTCATAACCCACCTCCAAAGGCAATTTAAAAAAATCAGTGTCAAAATGTTTTGAGCAATAGCTGTCTGCTTAGGCTAAGTGCCTAACCTCCAAGGGGACTGACTACTGTGTAGGGGACAACACTACTTTAGATAGTTTGATTCTGGTTTTGTATAAAAGTTGATGTTTTACTTTTCTCAGATCATGCCTCAAAATTGCTCTTTGGCAGTTTGTCTTGGGTGTGTTTTGTCAGTGAAATCATTAACTCCACGGGAAAGCTCTGACTCTCTGGGAGTGGTCATTGGACCATCTCTACTAAAACCATTTGGAAAATTGGTAAAAATGCACTTTCCTGAGCCTCAACTCAGGCCAGTTGAACCTGAATGTCTGGGGGGTTGGAGTCTGGAATTAGATTTTTAACAGGCATCCCAGGTGACCTTTATGCACAGTAAAGTCTGAGAACCACTGCTTTGACTTGTTATGTGATTTGTAGTAACCCTCTCTTACTTTTGTTGGTCCAGAAGCAAGAATACAAACGGAAGCTTGGGCACCTGGGTGTCTTAGTTGGCTAAGTATCCAACTCTTGGTTTCGGTTCACATCATGGTATCGCGGCTTCACAGCTTTGAGCCCCGCATCGGGCTCTGAGCTGGCAGCGCAGAGCCTGCTTGGAATTCTCTCTCTCTCCCTTTTTCTCTGGGAGAGAGAAAAAATTTCTCTCCCTTCCCCTCCCCAGCTCGTGTGGTCTCTGTCTCTTTCAAAATCAATAAATAAATTTAAAAATAGTTTTAATAAAAGGGAAGGTCACGTACCATATGTCTAAAACATTTAAATATCAATTAATAAAAACGTTATAAATCAACCTAAGATTATTAAAAAATAATGCATTTTCTTCTTTTTCACAAGTATCTCTTCATAACAACTAGAAAGGGAAATTTCAAAGGTAGCATTCTCAGGCTTCTTAAAATCCCAGTCGGATCTTGGAAATATGGAAAGAGCTGGCCCTAGCCCCTGAGCCCAGCCTATGGCTTGTCCCCCCCTCTCTCCTATCACGGCTTAGACCCTCACTATGTATGACCTCAGGAGCACCCGCAAGGACAGCCCTACATCCAGACTCCATGATAACTCATCCACAAACAGCATCTCTTCAGTGCCTGATTGAGTACATTAGTGCTACAATTCACACTCAGGGGGTTGGACCCTAGGAAGAAGCCTATGCAGGGCCCAGAAGTTGACTCAAGACCGTTTGGGTGCACAATTTGAGGGTCGTCAGTACCTGGAGCATGGTCTAGAGGGAGGAGCGTGAACTCACGGTGGTCTCATGGACTCCTCACCCAGGGTGAGGTGTGGACAGGGCAGGATCCTTTTACCTAAACCTAAGGGTGGTGCTGCTCCTTCGTTCCTGATGCGATGCGTGGTAGTGGCAAGCATTTAACTGGAGGCAATAAAAATGAGACACAGTCTGTGGGCACTCTGTAGTATCCTCCTCCTCTGGCCCCCATTCCCTACCCCAGATTTCCTATTGTCTTAGCAAAGACAGTTTGGGATGTTTTGTATGGCGAGCAGTTTTGAGAAATGTATTGCGTTTCTCTTTTGTATGAATCTATTCCTATTCCTGTTCTTCTTTTGTTTTAAGTGACATGGAACCTGTATTGCTTACAATGTTCTCGCTTCTGGTGCAAGTTTGATAATTATATCCTATTATCATTTATCTATTATACTTAGCAGGGCCAAAAATGCACCAAGACCGAGGCCAGTCTTGCAACATCCATTAGCGTGAATACTAACATTGGATAAATAAGAGAGTCAGTAAATGAATGTCAGTGAGTTGTAAAATACACGATAGTGAGATAGTTCTTTCAGCCACCTTTTATAGACAGAAGCTGGCCACCAAGAAGATGTATAGGCCTAATAAATCAACAGAAAGGAATTCTGAAATGGGTAAATCAATACTGAAGCAGTCAGAGAATCCTACAGGTATATGACAATGACCCATTGGGGTCTTCAGGCCTCAGCCAGAAAGTTTAGCCAAGGTAGTCTATAATGATAGATGGACTGAAATGATAAACACCTCTGTGGAGGAACCTTGCCTCATTTGCACTGTTCTCCAAAGCACCTTTACACAATGGCAACACAAACTGACTTTGTAAATACTAAAGAACAGTTTCCTAAGAGGTTCCAGTTGTAAATCCATCCACCCGGGGTACATCGCCAAGGAATTAGGTCATTTGCATAAGCAGTTTCAGGTGTGACTACTTTTCTACATAATTAGTCTGGTGAACATTTACATTTTACAGATGTGCACTCATGCACTGGCTACTGGTGAGAGAGTATATTAATTCCGTCTTTCTGGAGTATAATGTGACAATGTATGTAAAAATACTGACAGCATTTCACTTACTTTACCTCTGGAAGCCAACCTAAAAATGTCACGTGATGTGGATAAAGATGTTCGTTTTGTTGTTATTTATGATTTTAAAAATAGAAATATGCTCTTAAATGTCCATTGATGGGAGAGTGCTTAAATTAATAATGATGCATTCATAAAAATATTAAATGCATATTGTAAAAAGATACTGTTAGGTAAATTTAATAATAAGAAAAAATGCTTATGATTTGAAGTTAGATTTCAAAACAGGCTAGAAGACTATATTTATATACACAATATTATCATTTTTGTTTTAAAATGGTGAAAAATTATTACATCACTTAAAATATTGTCCCTGTGTTGTCTCTCTTCGTATTGTTCTATATTTTTCCAAGTTTTCTGTAAGGGTCTGAATTCTTTTTTTTTTTTTTTTTTTTAACAGTTATTTATTTTCGAGAGACAGAGAGAGACAGAGCACAAGTGGGGGAGGGGCACAGAGAGAGAGACAGACAGACGGAATCCAAAGCACGCTCCAGGTTCTGAGCGGTCAGCACAGAGCCCAACGAGGGGCTCGAACTCCTGAACCTTGAGATCACGACCTGGGCCGAAGTCAGACACTTAACCGACAGAGCCACTGAATTATTTCTATAATTAGAAACAACTTAGTTAAGTTCTTCGCTATTGATCTCTTAATTCCACACCCGAGACTCTATCTTAAAGATATACTCCAAAATATTTTTATAAATCATTATTTACAATGATTGCTAATGTCAAAATATGGAAATTTCTTAAGTGATAGTAGGTTAAATAAGAAAATTGCAATAGTTACATCATAAAATATTAGGAAGATAATAAAATTATAATTTTGTGAGCTTTTAACAAGATGAGCAATATATATTAATGTTAGTAAACGATTGCTGTATAATATTGTATATATGATATAAATATTCATAACTATAATAACAAATGTGTCAAAATGCTGACTGTGGTTTAATGTTTGTATAATGTTTGGATGATAATGTGTACTGTTTGGATGATAAGACTATTGATGTACACTTATCTTTGTTACTTTATTTTTCAAATACTCTATTGCAAACATGTTTAACGTTCATATTTGGATACTAATAAGTGAACTTTATATTATCATTTTAAAACCTTCCTTTGGGTAGTAATCCACTGTTTGGCATTGTCTTTCCTGCACAAATTGCTCATCAAGACTTAGGTTTCATTAAAATTGCTACAAAAACTTAAAGACATTCGTCATGCAGTCTGAGTGTAGAAAACTCAATGTTACCTTTCCTCCTCAATGTTATCATTCTACAACATTTTTAGTGATTTGCCTTTATTTTTAAAACATTTTTAAATGTTTTTATTTATTTTTGAGAGAGAGAGAGAGTGTGAGCGAGGGACGGGCAGAGAGAGAGGGATGACAGAGGATCAGAAGAAGGCTCTGCACTGACAGCACAGAGCCTGATGCGGGCTTGAACTCACAAACCATAAGATCATGACCTGAGCCAAAGTTGGACAGTTAACTGAGCCACCCAGGTGCCCTGTGATTTGCACTTATTAAGTTTTCCAAAGAATTAATTTATTTTTCTTAGAACTATTTTTCTCACTAATATTTGATCAGCTTTCATAATACTTTATATTTACAATATCAAGTACAACTTGCATAACACAGCTTTGGGATCAGACACAACTGACTCTCTTTAAACATTTTACTCAACTGGGAGCGTCACAGATGCTCAGCCATATCAGAGAGTAGCCCACACCTTCAAGATGATCGTGTGCGGTGGGCAACAATCAGCATATTTATAGGGAAGTAGGGGACGCGAGTTAATTTGGCCACTGAAACAGCAGGCTTCTTGAATGTTTAGCCCCAGTGCTGGATGCTAGAGGTATGAAGGTGGATAAGATTTATATACTGTTTACTTAGCATTATCGGTTGACATTGAGACTTCCCTCACTCCTGTGATTGAGCAACGTATATTTGAGATTCCTCTGAGAATATTTTAAATTTTTTTTATGTTTATTTATTTTTTAGAGAGAGAAAGACAGAGTGTGAGCAGGGGAGGGGCACAGAGAGAGGGAGACACAGAATCCAAAGTAGGCTCCAGGCTCTGAGCCATCAGCACAGAGCCTGATGCGGGGCTCGAACTCACGAACCGTGAGATCATGACCTGAGCTTAACGGATTGAGCCACCCAGGCGCCCTGCTCTGAGAATATTTTAAATTTTAGAATAAAATTGGAAACACATGAAGATGCTTAACCTCATTAGTCACTAGGGAAATGGAGATTAAAACCTAGTAAGATATCACTACCCCCCTATTAAGATGACTACAGTTTGTAAAAGACCTAACAGTATCAATAGTTTTATGTAAAATTAAACATTATATAACATTATATAAAAGTAAACATTCTTACTATATGACTTATCAAGTCCACAACTACGTATTTTACCAAGAGAATTAGAAACACAAGTCTCCGTGAAAACATGTATTTGAATGTTTGTAGCGGCTCTATTCATAGCAGACAAAAATCAACACTATTGTTCATCGTCTGGTAAGCGGATAAACAAACTGTGGTATATCCATACGATAGAATACTACTCTATTATAAAAAGGAAAGAATTGCTGTACAAGAATTTCAAATGAATTATACTAAGTGAAGGAAGCCAGACTCAAAGCAAATACAGGCAGAGTTCATTTTTATGACATTCTACAAGAGGTGGACCCTAATAGAGAGCTGAGTTCCTAGGGTTTTTACGGGAGATGGGAAAGAGAGAAAGAAACAGACGGCAGGTGTGGGGAATGGAGAGAGAGGGGAATCTAAATTGCTATCTCATTAATCACATCAATTTGCTTCTGCTTTATCTATCACTAAAATAATACTTAAGACTAAACTCTGCATTCTTTTTGAAGAATCCTAAGTAAGCCAATGTTAAGGCAATATGGAAAGCATTCTAGTTTTATATCCTGGGAGGCTGTTACCTTTCATTTAGGAAGCTACATATGATATAGCATTAATCTCCTTCGTAAGGAAGAAATTGATAGGCCTAGCTTTTTAGAGAGTAAATAACTCAGAAGTTTTTGAATTTCTGGACTCTGCAAGGTTGGGTATTTAAGTCAGTTAAATACTGAGTACATAAAGGCAAAAAGTTACAGAGTTGCTAATAGGCTGTTTTAAAACCCATGGTTATCAAGAAATTTAGTTTTGCCCTGGGGAGCTTTAGGTATACATCTTAGTACTAGACAAGTAATCAATAATAGTATTTTAACTTTTTTTAATCAGAATGTAATTACTAGAATAATCTTGAATATATTCAAGAAGCTACCACCAGTAAGAGGTGACTAACATCCTAGATCACTCACCGCATTTTTGAATGTTTGTATGTGTGCATTATTGTTTAACATATATGTACTTTTAAACTTGTTTGTACATAGATATACACATTTGTACAAGTACACACGTAAGCCTGTTGTTTATTTCTTTTAACATCAATAGTATTGAACTGGCGCATTGTTACTCAACATGCTTTTACTGTGAACAATGTATTGTGTACATGTTTCTGTCCCTACACAGATTTCTCTCATTTTTTTAACTACGTATAGTTTATTATAGTGTAGATTGTATCACAATTTTTGTTTGTGACTGGTTCTATTTGAGAAACTAGTATATGAATATGATAGAAAATTCAGACAGTATAAGAATATATGGTGGGAATTAAGTCTTCCTCTGACTGCAATTCCTTATTGTTTTATAGTCTTTCATATCAGTTCCCTGTGCAGACTTTCAAAGGTTTTCCATGAATATATAATAAAAAATACACATGCATACATATAAGTACATATATACACATAAATGGATATCAGATGCTTTTTATATAGTATTATATTTGTGGTTGACTTCCTTTTGTTTGTGTAGTGTGTGGGTATATGATATAATATACAGTATAGATTATTATGTAAAAATTATATATAATATTTTTTAAAACTGGAAGTATACATTACACTCTCAGAGTTTTGCTTCTTTCTTTAACAGTGTATCTTGTAACTTATTCCATTTTAGCACACATGGATACATCTCATTCTTTTCTGCAACTGCATGATATTTTCATATGGACATATAAAAATGTATTCTACTATCTCCCAATGAATGAACATGTGTGGTGTTTCTGGTCTTCTTCTATAACCAATAACATTTCATTGAATTTTCTTGAAATTACAATGTTGCAGATGTGAATAAAAATTCTTAGAGGGGCCAGGATTTTTAATGCATCCATTCTTCTACTGATATTTAGTAAATTGTAATATCTTATTATTATATAAGTGCTCCAAAGATATCTTTCCACATAGTTGTCAGTATAAATGCATGAATATTGCTTTAGAGAAATGGAGTTGGAATTTTTGAAGGTTTATTAAAATTTCATTTTAATAGATACTCTCAATTTGTCCTCCAAAAAATCTCTATTGCTCCCACCAACTGAAAATGAACAAATTTACCCATACATTTACCATCATATAATTTTTTTGACAATTTGATGAGTAGAAAAAATGGTATTTAATGATCACTTTAATTTTAATTTCCCTGACTCCTTATGGGGTTGAGCATATACATTCGTGTGGCTTTGTTATTTGTAATTTCCTTTCTGTAACTTATTTGTTAGGGTTAGGGTTAGATTTAGTTTTATTGAGTTATTTTTTTATTGCTTCATAGAAATTCTTTACATATTCTGGCTATTATTAGTCTTTATTCTATATACATTTTAAATATGTTTGCCCAGCTTTAGGCTTTTTGTGGCATAGAAGTTTTAAACTTTTATTTAGTTAAGTTTATCCATTTTTTCCTCCTTTACAGCTCTTGTATTTTGTCTTGTTTAAGAATATCTTCTGTAGTTTCCTCTCCCATAGTTACTTCTTACTTCTAACTTTTATTTTTAACCTTTAACTCTTCAATCCATTTGTAATTTATTTTTGTGAATTGTGTGAGATGGTGGTCTTTTAATTCTTTTTTTCAATGTTTATTTATTTATTTTGAGAGAGAGACAGAGAGAGAGAATACACACATGAGTGGAGGAGGGGCACAGAGAGAGGGAGAAAGAGAGAGAATCTCAAGCAGGTCTGCACTGTCAGCACTAAGCCCAATGTGGGGCTCGATCTCATGAACCGTGAGATCATGACCTGAGCCGAAATCAGGAGTCAGATGGTCAACCAACTGAGCCACCCAGGCGCCCTGAGATAGTGATCTTTTTATTTTTTAAGTGGACAATTAACCTTCCAACATAATTTATTGATACATTCTTTCCACATTGACCTAAAATTCTACCATATCATGGAAGAAATCCCCATGCTTACTTGACTCTGTTTCTAAGTTTGCCCTGCTGTTTGGTTGATGTACTTTTTACTCCACCAATACCATGGTGTTTTCATTACTTATTTTTTAAAACATTTTCTGAAATCTGGTAGGAGAAGCTATGGTCCTTACTTCTGAAGTAGTTTGCTTAAAAAAAATTCCCGGTTTTTCTTTTGCGTTTTCATTTTTTCATATGGGTTATAGAGTGAACTTATCAAATATTTTACAAACTCTGTTGATATATTAATTGGGTTTGCTTAGAATTTAAGGCATAATTTGGAGAGTATTGTTAGCATTTAAGCAATAAATTATTCCATGTAATCATAATTCTTAAGAGTATGGGTGAAGAACTTCCATACTGGTTGAAGATGTGTAGGCTTATATTTGCTTTCTTGCATTTGGTACTCCATCTTTCAATAAACTTTCTAGATCAGTTTTACAGCTTCTTACCCCTGATATCCATTGAGTAGGATTCAGTAATAATGAAACTTTATTTTCAATTAGAAATCAGTCTTAGAAAACAGGCATTTTTAGCAAAGGGAGGGCCAAATCAGCTTCAAAACTATCTACTTTTTCTTGTTGCCCCAGTGCTTAAAAAAATATTTGCAATATCAGTTTACTGAATGTTAACCTCATAGGCATGCTTTTTCTTTTCTTTTTTCTTTTTTTCTTTTCTTTTCTTTTCTTTTCTTTTCTTTCTTTTCTTTTCTCTTTTCTTTTCTTTTCTTTTCTTTTCAACCATCATTGTATGGGAAAAACATATTAATCTAGACTTCACTTACTTTAGGATTTTGTGATAATTCAACTTCAGCTGGACTGGTGATTCACTTTTGCCCTACTTAAAAAGAAAGGTTTACTTAGCAAATTAATAGTGTAAACAGGCAGCGAGCATGTTTAAGCCACTTTGAACACTATTTTTAAGGGCTCTAGCAAATTAATTTTATGCAAATGGTGCTGCTAATGCTAGTCCTGCTAATCTGTTCATTAAAGCCAGAGGGAGCAAACTTTATTTTGGCAATTAGATGAAGTTACTCTATGTATTAACAAGCACTAAACTGCATTTCTCTTAAAGTGTACTATAAATTTAGACTTCTCACTAATTCAGACTTTCCCCATTACATAGTGTGAAAGAATGAGCTTAGACTCTTGCCTTTGGTAGCTGGGGGGAGATTGCATTGCTGAGAACCACTAACACAAAGCATCACAAGTTCTTTGACTTCAGGGGAAAAAAATGTAGTTGTTCAGCTCGTACCTGTTAACTGAACGACTCACGTGGATGGGAGGAGCCTGATTGCCTCACGGACTGGGAGAAACAGGAAGACTGCCCTCGTCTGTCTTTCAAAGACAGAGAAAAAATGCCACTGCCTAACAGGACAATGATGTGTCCTGATCCATTATCAAATGTCAGGCTTCCGTTGCGTTCAACTGCTTTCCCTGCTCCAGAAACGCCATGTCTTCTGATAGTGTTTGGAACGGGAGACATAGCAGGTGGCAACTATCGATGTGACCTTTCAGGTTATCTACAGGACACTGAGTGCATTTAAAGGGATAAAGTTGACATTTGTGGTTACGATCATTCATATTCTCGTCATCTGTCCATTGATCTAAGACACTGGTCACATCAATGTCTAGAAGCCCACTGACAAATGTGACATATGACTGATAGGCAAAAGCTCAAGTGAATTTTGCCATTTATTATTATAATTATTGTTGAGTCAATTTTCTTTCTCCAATTATGGGGGCGTAGGGAAGTGAGCTGTCAAAAGGAAAGCCATGGCTTCCTAATGTCATTGCAAGCTATCAGAAATATTTTGATGTAGAAAAGGTTGTCTTTCAGCACCCATATCTGCTTCTTTCTGCACTATTTCCTCCATTAATAACTTTTTAAATGATTCAATTTACGATTTATTTTCTTTGGGGGGGGGGTCACATTATACCAGATTCTTTGCGTCGTTTATTTCTTTTTATTCTCAAGCGTACTCATTATCAATTTTTTACTGAGGTATGACTGACATACAACATTATATTAGTTTCAGGTGTACAACATAATGTTTGAATAGTTGTATTATTGCAAAACCATCACACTAGTCCAGTTAACATTCACCACCTTATATAATTACATTTGTTTCTTTTTTAACTTATTTTATTATTTTTTAATTCCTTTTAAACACTTATTCATTTTTGAGAGACAATGCACAAGCAGGGGAGGAGCAGAGAGAGAGAGGGAGATATAGAATCTGAAGCAGGCTCCAGGTTCCGAGCTGTCAACACAGAGCCCAGGGCGGAGCTAGAAACTACAAACCGCGAGATCATGACCTGAACTGAAGTTGGACACGTAACCTACTGAGCCACCCATGTGCCCCCCATTTTTTTTCTTATAATGAGAAACTTTAAGATTCACTCTCCTAGCTACTTTCAAATATGCAATATAGTATGATTAATTGTAGTTACCATGCTGTGCATTACATCCTTAGAACTTATTCATTTTATGACTGGAAATTTGTAACTTTTGTCTCCCTTTACCCATTTTGCCCACCTCCGCTCCTTGCCTTTGGTAACCACCGATCTGTTCTCCATCTCCATGAGCTCAGTTGTTTGTTTTGAGGGGTTGGGTTCTGTTCTGTTTTGTTTTTATTCCACATGTAAGCCAGATAATGCAGTATTTATCTTTCTCTGTTGTTTCACTTAGCATAACATCCTCTAGGTCCATCTATGTTGCTGAAAATGGCACGATTTCATTGTTTTTTATGGCTGAGTAGTATTCCTGTGTGTGTGTGTGTGTGTGTGTGTGTGTGTGTAGCATATGTTCTTTTCCATTCACCCATCAGTGGACATTTTGGTTGTTTTCAAGTCTTGGCTATTGTAAATACTGGTGCAATGAACATGGGGGTGAATATATTTTTTCAAATTAGTGTTTCCATTTTCTTTGGGTATGTTCCCAGGGGTGGAGTTCCTGGATCATATGGTAGTTCTAGTTTTATTTTTTTGAGGAACTTCCATACTGTTTTCCATAACAGCTGCACCAATTTACATCTGCACCAACAGTTCACAAGGGTTTCCTTTATTCCACATCCTCCCAAAAACTTGTTATATCCTGTCTTTTTGATAATAGCCATTCTGAGTATAAGGTGATATGTCACTGTAGTTTTAACTTACATTTCCTTAATTATTAGTGATGTTGAGCATCTTTTTATGTACTGGTTGTCCATTTGTATTTCTTTGAAAAAAAAAATGTCTATTCAGATCCTCTGCCCAGTTTTTAAACAGATTGTTGGGCTTCTTTGCTGCTGAGTTGTGTGAATTCCTATATACTACGGGTATTAATGCCTTATGAGATATATGACTCACAAATATTTTCTTCTATTTGATGGGTTGTCTTTTCATTTTATTGATGATTTTCCTTTCTGTGAAGAGGTTTTCAGTTTGATGTACTCCCACTTGGCTATTTTTGCTTTTGTTGCCTTTGCTCTTGGTGTTAATGCCCCCAAAATCTTCATTATCTATTGCTGTGTTACAAACTATTCCCAATTTGGCAGATTTAAATAAACACGCATTACAAATCAATTTCTGTGGTCAGTAATCCTGATGAAGTTTAGTGGATACCTTTGCTCAGGATTTCTTAGAAATTTGCAGTCAAGGGTCTCTCATGTGGCTGTGCTCAAGGCAACAACTGGGGGAAGCTCTACTTCCAAGTTCACTCACATGGTGGTTGGCTGACCTCAGATCCTTACTGGCTGTTGGTGGAGACCTCAGTTTTTCACATGGGCCTCTCCATATGTCAGCTCACAATATGACAACTGGCTTTCCTGGGAATAAGTGAGCCAGCAAGAACCTGGGATGGATGTCATGGTCTTTTTAACTTAGTCTCGGATGTGACATCCCATAGCTTTTGTCAAAAGTGAATCACTAGGTCTAGCCCACATTCATGGAGAGGGGATAACACAAAAGTTTAATACCAGGAGGTAAAAACCATCCAGGGCCATCTTGAATGATGGCTGCTGACTACACTAGGGTAAATGGATAAAGTAGGCATCACATTCCTTACGTGTTTAAGAGACAAGAAAACTAAGATTTACAGAGTTACTGTGTAAGAACACATAATGTTCTAGGACAGAGATTTGAATCAGATCATTCTGCTGTTTCTCCATACCTTTAATCACTATGTAGTACTGCCTCTCCAGGTTAGGGGCACATTACCGCCCAGGTGTGCCAGAAAACAAGTTCTACCGTCTCAGGAAATTGGAAATAAACACACTTGGGCTGTTAAAACTTACTCCCAGGAACAAAACACTAAAGGTTTTTTTTTTTTTTTAAACATTTAGGGTCTGACATAACTGGCTTTGTTCAACTACGGTCATTATTGTGATTTTATTCATGACACTTAATATCTCTGATTTTCATTTTTTTTCTTATTTGTCAAACTGGAATAAAATCACTTATTTCATAGAACTCTTTTAGGATCCAAAAAGAAATGTGTAAAGATACCTAACCTATACTATTTGTATATATACGTTATACTTATATTTTATTATATTTATATTTTTACACATATTATACTTTATATACAATATTTATATTTATATTTTACTCTATATTTTTACATATATAAAGTATAACATACATAAAATATAAATAAAAATTATATATATAGTATATGTTAGGTATCTTTACACATACACACACACACACACATATAAAATTTATAATTCATACTCAATTAGTTTCCTTTCTCATCATACCCCACCCCCTTGTGGAAATTGAACAGACAGAAACATTTTCTTTAAGCAAAGGAGCTTTTCTTAAGCTCCACAAATCACTGAGACAGATTGCCTATGCTCATGGCCAAATATTTAAGTATATTCCATTCTTCATTGGTGAGAACTTTAAACTTCTTTAACAAAAGGCTATACTGAAGATCAGAGACATCTGGTGCCAGGCCAAGAGACAGTTGGAGACTGCTCAGACCAGCTGGGTCATATAAAAAAAGTTGGTGCCTATAGGGGACAAGGTGCTTTGGATGGGAGATTAATCTTAATTTTAGTTTTGTTTTTGTCTCCCCCCCCCTCAATGTATATTTCTGTGTTGAATACTGTGGATTGAATATGACTGTGGTTAAGACAGAAACACAATTCCTACCCTACTCCATACTTTTCCCATATCTACCCCAGACTACTCTTATCCTGAATTCAATTCTTCTGATCCTTATTGAACCCATAAAGTCCAGTTCTTTGTGGTGCAATTTTGCTAACCCCAATGGCATAAATCATTTGAAAGTCCAGACTCACAAAACACCAAAAGGTGTGAAAGTGAATTGATACTGAGGGCAAATTATGTCTCCTCTTTGTATTTACTTTTTGTAAGACGAATACACAAACATTTCTTAAGGATATTTTTGTTACAGAAAAATCTCAACCAAACTTTTGATAAATGTATTTTGCTCTGCAGCTTGTCAAAAATGAAAATGTTGCTGGTGTTGGATGGTTTTATACCCAAAGGGTGAACAGATTAGCTGCAATGTATCCTTGGAGAGCTTATGATCATTGATTTTTTTCTTAAGCTGGTTTTTCAAGAGCAGTGGTTGCCGGCCCCACTGCTCCCACAAAGTTATGGACAAAAGACACCCTGTGAATTTTTAAGTGGAACTTGAGTACTAACTCATGTCTTCATCAAACTGTCATGAACACAACATTAATTAAATTAGACTAACTGACATTTATCAAACAACTACCAAGTGCAAAGCACTGGGCTAAATATTTTCATTTCTATTATTTCATACTCATATCAACCATATGAATTATTATTATCATTATCATTTTTTAAGTTCAATGGGTAAGCTTAAGAAGATTAAATGATTTTCCCAAGGTTATATAGATAATAATTCACAGAGCCAAGATTAGAACTTATATCTTTTGACTCCAAAAAAAAAGCTCTTTCTGTTCTATGTCAAACATGGATATAAAGTGTGGCCATATTTTTTAAAAAGTTTCCTATTAATTACATGGGATAAATATGTTTCTGATGACATTGATTCTTCATTCATATTCCAAGGAAGTGTTTTCAAGGGCCTTATTGTTTTGCAGGAGAGCAATAGGAACTTCTATTTTAAATTTCAAATACTCTGCCAATTTCCTTACCCAAATTGCCTGCCATTAGAACCACAAGATTAGCATTCAAGGATGAGGTGTTCTTTAGGATTGAAACCAGTCATGGCTAGGAAAAAGAAAACATAGTCAACTCTTGACTAACTAAGATAATAGGGGACAGGAATTGGGTGCATAACTGAAGCCTGTAATGAATACTAAATTTTTAATTTCAACTAGTAGTTTCATTTTTTTTCTCAGAAAATTTTTTTTTCCGAGCTCCACTAAGAAGAAGGAAAATTAAATATTATGTTAGTGATAATTATGTTCAGCCGTGTTAAAGGATACTCCCCAAATTGTGAGTGAAATAGTTAATTTCTCTGTCACATACAGTCTGCAGATTTCTAGTCTAGGGGTGACATGGCAGCTCCAGTCATCAGGACCCAGCCTTCATTTAGAAGCCATATCGCAGTATCCCTAGGGTGTGGCCAGTGTGCTCGTGTCTGAGATGGCTATGCGCCCATCAAATGCCAGGACGGAAGACAGGAGGAATAGAACTTTACCCCCGTTTTTAGAGACTTCCCAGAAATCTCACATGACAGTCCCCTTTATGTAAAGTGAGCAACACGATGCCATGAGAAGCTGGGAAATGTAGTTTTAAGTGAAGGTTCCAATATGTCCGACTGAAAATAAAGGTTCTATTAGTTTGATAGAGAAGTTGAGGATATATTGTTGGTGGCAACAACGCCTACTACCTCAGAAATTGAGCTACTTTTCATTTTTAGGGGTGCATAAAAATAATGATATCTGATGAAGTGATCAGAAGAGGCCATCAGAAGAGGAAGCTGGCCATCAGAAGAGGAAGACGCAAAGACTGTGTGTGCGTCAGTTCCTGAATAACCAAAAGTAGAAAGTAAACTCTCCATACTTAATACCTTTCATATTGGAAATTGTGGAGGCAAAATTTTGCACAGAATAACAGCAATGTATGGCCAGGATTATGATCCAATAGACTTTGACTATGGCAAGAGATATTTACCAAAGACGTGGATCGTTTCCCCAATGAAATCCTGAAAAGTCTATCCCAAAACATCTTAGCTGTTGGTACTAACCTATATGGCCTGTGTATATATTAATTTATTGAAGCTAGGTTTTGAAGCTACTCAATCTTCAAACTATCTCTTGGTGTGATGAAAATTTATTACTCACTATATAAATTAATACTTGCTGTAGTTGTCCAAAATTTATCTCTGTCAAGTTTCAAGAGCCTCTCCTTTCAGTTACATGGTGTTCTAGGCCAAAGTGAACAAACTTTGGCTCATTCTAGTTAGTTTGTGAGGAAAAGCCATGTAGTGGCTCTGCCCCACTCTGATGTTCTGCCTATTCCTAGTGATTCTGGCATTCCCATCCCGAAAGGAAAAAGAGTTTAACTCTCTATTATTTTTAAAAAATGCCCCCACACTAAAACATCAATCCTGCTTGCCTTCTTCATCAATGTTTCTTTCCTGCCCTTGCCCACGTTTCTTTTCTGACAATGCCCTGACTACTTGACTACAGAAACGAGTGGTAACAGCATAACCAATTGAGTACAAACATTCAAGACTTAACACTTACTCATTTTCTTGTCTTGGCTCAACAGTAACTATGTGACATTTCATCTCCCTGGGCTTCAGTTAACTCAGTTGTAAAATGAATGAGCGAGGGCTAGACAGTTTCTAAGATCCCTTCCAGCCGAGGCAAAGTCAATGATCCTGTGACTCTACCAGCATCAGAGCTGATGAAAATGTTTCAGGAAATCTCATTCTTCTAAGCACAGGTAGTGAATAGATAAGCCTCTTCCTAACAATGACACAAAGACTCCACCTGCCCTCTGCTAACTACTAACGACAGCCCAACTAACCAAATCAGCTCACTGGCCTAAACATTCTACATTCTCTACACTCAAGAGTGAAAAGAACGAACTTCATTAGTTGACATATGTACAGTCAATTCTCAATTAGCTCCTCCGGGGGATAAAATGGCATGGGTAAGTTCATATTACAATTAATTAAAAAGCATTCATATTTAGTTTTGGTGCTGTTGCACTTTTTGTGGAGAGCTGATTTCTGTATAATTATATATTCTTCTTTTGAAAAAATTATGCATTTCTATATTCCATTGATTCACATTGCATCAAAAAAAAAAAAAAAGAACTCAAGCTGGAGGACACTAGCCAAGAAATGGCGATAGGTAATCCACAGATAGATAATTGAGAATGTAATTTTATCTACCATCTTTCATCAAAAAGAACGTGGAGCAGTTTACAAAACTACACATGATGCCATGTAATTGAGAAGTCATCATATTCCGTTCAATCACATCCTCGCGCTAGGGTTACTTACACATTCAATTATGTGCATTTGTCTTTGGGAAGATCGCAACTAGTCAAGATGGATTCCTAGTATGTGTAAAACTTTTACAAATAAGGATAATAACAGCTCCCCTGCTGTATCAATAAATCACCACAGTTCTGATGTGAGAGACTGACAGCAGCTGTCAGAACACAGTTTCTTTGAAATGCTTTATAAATACCATCTAAAGAGCCAGATTGTTCTTTAACAGCCTTGTTATCCTAATGAAATCACTCTGCTTCCTAATCTTTGCTCCAGACACCACCAAGGTTGGGCAAAGGAAACCCCATCTCCCCAAATGACTCTAAACACCAAGTTTGGATGACAGATTAATGATTGGATCTGCCTCCCCATTAATTTATTTGCAGGAGACACCTGTGCCAATAACCTCGTTAGGGTTTGGAGCTTGTCCCTAGAAAGGCATGCCTTCCCTCTCACTGAATCCGCTTCCCATAATTCTTAATTACTTTCTATTGCCTAGTGGGGAAAAGGCACATGACATGGAAAATTTTATAGGGTCTAATCATTAACCAACTCTGTTCTTGAGTAGAGTTAGAGTGTCAGAGAAAACAGTCTGTCTCAATCCCTGTAGCTACTTTCAAAATCATTGGCCAAAGGAATTTTCCACGTACACTCTCTGCTTGAGAGCCATTCTCTCAAAGATAATAACTAACACTTCCAGAGCACTTTCTTTGTGTCACATACTGCTCCAGCCCTTTACATCGAATTAATTTAATCCCTCAGCAACTCCATGAGTGAAATTATTGTTGTTATTCTGATTTTACAGATGAGAAAACTGAGCCACAGAGAAGGGTCACTTGCCCAGGTGGTGGAGCCATGATGCAAAGCTAGGCTGTCCAGCCACAGAGGTCTTGCTTTAATAAGCCATGTTCTTCTGCCTTAGGAGAGTGGCTTCATGAAAGAGAAAACAACTTTTGAACTTAGCCTCCTTTGATTTTGAACATTTATCCAAACTACAGTGGAGATAAAGGGAGTTCTGAGATATTTCTTCAGTATCACAAAACCAAATTGGTCGGCAGTAAACATACATTCTAGTCTCATTCTAGCGTCTGGATGTCTTATGTATTTAGCTCTTGCCCTCCAGTCCTGCGATTCTCAACCTTGGCTGCACACTGCAGTCACCTGGGGAGCTTTAAAGAATCCTGATGCCCAGCCTCTCTCTCTCTCTCTCTCTCTCTCTCTCTCTCTCTCTTTCGCTTGCTCCCTCATGACATAATGCCAGACAATGATAATGTAATGAAGAAGACTAAAGACAGGAACAAGAACAGGGTTTGCTGGAGAGAGGGTGTTGTTTGAATAGAGTGTCACTTGATTGAAGCGAGAAAGCAAGCCTTGCCCATGTCTGGGAGTGTCTAGAAGGTACCACAAGTACAGAGGTCTTGAGACAAGATGAAGCGTGCTTACTATGAAGAATAGCAAGGAGTTTGGGGAGGTGCAAGGGCAGTTGAGTGAAGCAGAGACTGGTAGCAGATGAGGTTGAAGAGATGGCCAGGCTCCAGATGGCGTGGGGCCTTACGGATCATGGTGAGGAGCCTGGATTTTATTCCAAGTGTATCAAAAAGCTCTTGGAGTTACCAAGCAGGAGAGTGGTGTGATCTTATTTATATTTTAAAAGGATCTCTCTTGGCCATACGTGGAAAATGAACTGGAAGGAGCAAGTTTAGAAGATGGGGACTAGCTGGGAGAAGTATGTAGTCACCCATGAGACAGAGGCTGTTGAGTCAGGCTATGGGAGGACCATGGAGAAAGAGAAGAAATATAGTACTTGGTGATACACTGGACAGGGGTAAGAGGGAAATGAGGGAATCAAGGATGACTAGTTTTTTGGGTTTTGGAGGGTTTCTTTTTTGGTCTGAAAAATGAAATACTAGTATTTACAGAGGTTTAAAAAAAGAAGACTGGAAAGTAGGATGATTTTGGGGTGGGAACATGAATCAAAGATTCTGTTTAAGACATAGTGTGATTTTCCTTTTAGACATCCAAGTGGGACTGTCAGTCTGGAGCTCATGAAAGAAGTCAAGCATGGAGATATGAATCTGGAATGTATCAGCATACAACTAAGTGATTTTTGAATGCTTTATAAGTTTCCTAAATCATAGTTTAAAAAATATTTACTGCTTGACTATTTTGCTAATGTATATTTCTAGGTGCTTAAATCAAACTTAAATGTGGCCAAAAACATTATGAAACATTTGCAGGCACCTAGACTCTCCCATCCCAACTTTGAAGTAAATATGTTTATTTCCCATTCAACTTCCAACCCATTCTTTTTCCATTTAAACATCAAATTCTTTTCCTTACTCCTCTTATTTTTACTAGACTATCCCTACTCCTCACAGGCCAGATAATTTCAGAAGGGGATTTTCTTTTACAAAGACACTGAAATCCTTCAGTGTGAGTTGAGCTATGAATGCCTAGGGATTGGGGTGGTTCAGTGAACTAACTGCCTTCTCACCTCTGGGATCCACGTTCTAATATAGCCTTTGATTAAAGTGGCTCTAAATCATCCTGATTATCATTGCCCTTATTATAAAGTGTGCACCACTCTAATTTGTGTCGAGATACTTTAAGAAGTTTTTTATCATTCATGTAACTGCCTGCCCATGAAACTCTCATTAGATTTGCTCTCTTACATCTTCTACATTTGAGTGCATATGTGTGAATAGCCTGATGAGAAATAGACATTTGGCATTCACTTGTTTAATACAAGGCCTGCAGGTGGAAATTTACCTGCTTCTTAAAATGTTCAAAGACCAGCTCCGCTTCATTACTTCAGCTTCCTTTTTCTTCTTCATCTCTCTCCCTCTCTCTCTCTTTCTCTCTCTCTCTCTGCATTAGGGATATTAAGTTCATCTATGTTTGTTTGTTTTTCAAGGAGCACTGTTTTATTGTCTAAAATTTACATATCTGTAACAGTTTTTTCTGAGTGGGAAGGATTTATTTATTAACCCCAAACAACTAGGCTTTCTATGAGATGTGAAACACATTATTCGGTTCGTACTGTTTAATCACTGCAATTAGCCCCTCACAGCATATACCAGATCTCTGTGCTGTGTATCTTCACAGTATGTACAACACCATTAGTAATAAAGAACTAATCAATTTAGCATTCTAATCTGGACCTTCATTTTTCCATTTTGTTGTTTAAGTTAGTCTATACCATCGCTAAAAAGGGAGCTCAAGAAACAGAAACTGGCGAGTATGCATAATTCCAATTTACTTCTGGACTATTTTAATGTCTGACCCAAACACTGATGGGAAGCAAATATGTTGATAACAGAAAAAAGATTAAAAATAATCCAAACCGAAATTAAAATGTATGGGGATAAAGGCAAAGTCCTACATGGAAATTCAAAGATCAGGGGGCATAAATGCAGCAATGGGTGAGTCTGGGCTTGGTAACTGTTTATACGAAAAATAGTTGGTGGAGGAGATTAATTGGCCTAAACTCTAAATGGGCTAATAGCATTGGGAAGCAACTAGATGCCACCAAGAAACAAATTGCATTCATGGAAGCACAGTGTCTGGACCAAGGGGAGTAAAGTGTTCATTTGGCCAGACCACACCTGGATTTTAGACACATCCTGACAGCATGACATATCGACAAAATGGAATCCATTTTTTTTAAGTTTATTTACTTATTTTGAGAGAGAAAGAGAAAGTGGGGTAGGGGCAGGGAGAGAGGGAGGAAGACAGAATCCCAAGCAGGCTCCCCACTGTCAGCATGGAGCCTGCTGCAGGGCTCAAATTCATGAACCGTGAGATTACGACCTGAGCCAGAATCAAGAGTCACTTAACCTACTGAGCCACCCAGACACCCCCAAATAGAATCCATTTAATGAAAGATGGTGGTGGTGGTGAAGAGTGCAGATAATCACATCATCTAAGAAACTGATGAAGCAAGAGGATGTCTACATCCTAGACAAGGTAACTAGAGGAGTGAGAGGGGTTTGAGGAAGTTGGAGAAGACAGATGGCTTCAAGTAGTTGATGAACTAGGAGTAAAGGATGGATTAGCCTCCGTGTAATGGTTTAATGTAATTGTAGGGAACAGAACAAGAAACAATACTAAGGAGATACATGACAGCAGCCCTTAACCCTGGCTGCCCCCCAGAATCATCTGTAAAGTTTTTATGACCAGGGTTCCTGAGCCTCATTCCTATTGATGCTGATTCATTGGCTATTGGGTGGGGCTTGGTAATCCGTGGTTTTGAAAATATTTTAGGGGGAATGGTGTTCACCTTGGTTTGAGAACCACTCTAAGGAGGTAAATTTCACTGTGACGTGAAAACTAATTCTCTAACAGTTTCTACTGTTCCAAAGCAGAACGTGAAATTAGTCTGCCCTGTGGGGGAAGTAAGCCTTTCCTTATTGGAAATGTCTGAGCAGTGGCTAAATATTAAAGGAAGATTTACCCTTTGAGACAAGGGTGTGTTCAGGGACTCCAGAGGCCACTAGGCACTTTAAGGACCTGTAAGCTTTCTGATGATAGAAGCAGTTATCTGGTTGCATTTCCCTCAGCATTTGGGACATTGCATGTGTTCAAACACCTGCTAACTATTGAATGAATGAATGCAAGTCCCCTTCAGCTAGCAGGTAGCAGGGATCTTAGCACTCATCTCCAGCCCCACGCTGCTTCACAGCCAAACATATACTCTCTCTGTAGTACGTTCTTCCCTTTCCCCCCACACGGGCGCAACAGAAAGTTCCAACTCGTATCCAAAGTGGCAGAATGTCAAAATTAGCTAAAACAATATAAATGGCAACATCGAACAAAAAAGTGGCTTTTCAAGATAGGAAATAAAACACCAATGTCGGTCACTTCCCTATACCCCAGGCCTCACAGCCAACCTCATCTTTGCCACCACTCTGCCCCCGAGCATCTGCTTTAGTTTCTCCATTTGCCTGCTCTTTCAAGTCACCAGGGTCTCTAGTATCTGTTCTCTTGAAAAATAATAACAATAACCATGTAGGCTAATGCATTTTTTTGAACTTCAAGATTATTTGAGTGTAGCGGGAAGAAATTACAACACTCTTTTCTCCAAATTTTTTGTAATGTTTATTTTATTTTTGAAAGAGACAGAGACAGAGCATGAGTGGGGGGGGGGGGCAGAAAAAGAGAAGGAGACACAGGATCTGAAGCAGGCTCCAGGCTCCGAGCTGTCACCACAGAGCAGCCTGATGTGGGGCTAGAACTCATGAACCACAAGATCATGACCTGAGCTGAAGTCAGACACTCAACCGACTGGACCACCCAGGTGCCCCCAAATCACAACACTCTTTAGTATACTTTTCTGTCAGCCCAGAAGTAGAAAGATTTCCTCACCATCTACTATACCCACCATGTTTATTTCTGCTTCTGTGGTTTTGTAAGTGTTCTTTCTCCTTTCCTCAAACCCAAATCACATCCATTAAGGTTCAACTCAAGGGGCGCCTGGGTGACTCAGTAGGTTGACTCTTGATTTCAGCTCAGGTCATGATCCCATGGTTTGTGAGACTGAGCCCCACATTGGGTTCTGTGCCAACAGTGCAAAGCCTGCTTGGGATTCTCTCTCCCTCTCTCTCTCTGTCTCTATCCCACTTGTGCTCTCCCTCTCTCTCAAAATAAATAAAATTAAAAAAAAACAAAACAGATTTGACTCAAGCTATACTTTTGTCATGGAGTTTTTCTGTGTAACTCCAGAATTTGCTAATTTCTCCTGATTCTGGACTCCTGTAATGTTTATATTCTATTCCCACCATTTGTGGCTTAACCCGTGTTTCTCTTGAAATGTTGTCTAACAGTATTCATTTCTGAACACAGGAGGTGTTACAAATGTTGGTATTTTCCAGTGTTTTGACCTGGTTTGCACACAGCATATTTCCTCAGAAAATGCATGCTTGTTGATTTCATGTAAGATTAAGTGCATCAGTTGGGTGATGTTGAAAAAGCATCTGACGTTGGGATTTCTTTGATAATTTCGACATGAAGAGAATGGAAAATCCAACGTTCTGAATTATACACAGTCTCAAAAAGCTCTCTGTATGTATGTATTTATATAAATGCTGTAGTTATGCCCAGACTCCCCCGTCTTCCAGAAAGTTCCATGTCTAATTCTGACTCATCTTTGTTCTCACCACAGGCTTCACTCTCACCCAAGGCTGCAGAGAATGATGAAGTCCAACTTGTCAGGATTTGTTACTTGCTTACAAAATATTCACACCTTTGACAGAGCTGTCAGAATTTTGTCCCCAAACCAAATGAGCACACAAACTGATTTTCCTCTCTCCAGCCTGGAGGGCAGTGCTTTAAATCAACTCTCAGACACAGTCCAAGTGAATGGATCTGTACCAGCAAAAGCCAAAGGAGGGTAACTCTTCATCCATAGTTCATCAGACTCTTAACAAAGGTGTTGTCACGTTTGAAAAAATAATTAAACATCCTTACCTAGAAATGGCCAATGAAGATGGGAAAAGGAGGCTTGATGTCTGACCATGTGAATGCTTGATGCCTTAGTAAATGATCATTATCTAAGTCTATATTTTTGCAATGAATGAAGAAGTTAGATCAGTAAACATTCTAAAGAAATATCCTCAAAGACTTACAGATACCAGCCTATTTGTGAAAGAACAAGAAAAAATGACAATATTCAATTCAATAATTTATAAAGTTAATATATACTCAAAATAAGACAGACTGAGTTGAAAATTATAGATAGTAAAAGATACACAAAAGTCAATAGTAAAAAAGTAGAGGAAAGTGAGTTCCCAAGTAGACATGGTTCAGATCAAGGCTTCTAACTTTTAAACCACTATATAAAACATTACAACAATTTTTATTATCAATGGCTACAGGATAAACGGTAGCAGGAGAATCTCATCTGACTCAAGTAAGATTTTATGTAGGTAATTCTGGGAATGGAGAGTATCTTCAATATATCCACTCTCCTCCACCCTCTGGAATCAAACATCACTCCTGGTATTCACAGACAGACAGGGCCTGGAGGGTGCTGAAAGCTGGGTAACGCTTGGCCTATAGACATTGATGGACCGGAGAGAAAGGAAATTCTGGGCTGAATTAGTGTTCTTGCAAGAGACACAGAGGGGTTCCTGAACAAGTACCCTGAGTCCTACACCCCCAAAGAGGGGAGAGCACAAGCTTTTGAAGTTGGAGAATAGGAAACTATATCTCAATAGCGAACTGGCCATTTGTCAGCTGGTATATCATGGACTCAAAGGGCAGTTTCTGCTGTTATTCCAACCTATATGGAATTGCTAATGCTTAAGCTACCTGAGCATCAAGAGCTGAGCTTCAAGGATAAATTCAACAATGACCACACAAAGAGAAATATAACTCATTTATGGGTTTTGGTAGTCCAAGAGAGGAAAAATAAGCAGAATACCCAGAATATAAACTAGAACTTTTGGGGGAGACAGATAACAACTTGAATAGCCACAAAAGATATAATACACATATATGTATACACACATACATATGTACATAAATATACATACACACATTTGTATATATAGTATATGCATATAAAAACACATAAAAACTTAATTATAGCATAAAATGCTTTCTGGAAAGAGTACTTAACAAATTTTTAAAATTCAGTAGTTCAGGAACCCTAATATAGAAATAAGAGGAGTTTCGGGAGGGGAAACAAAGGAATAGATGGACAAGAGGCAAAAACCAAGCACAAAATGGAAGGAAAAGAAGACCAGTCTACATATCAAGAGTGTTCATGAAATTCTAGACAGGCTTGATGATAAAACACCTATTTAGTGTATGGTGAAATTCTTGAAACTCCAAGGGAAACTTCTAAATATTTTAGAGTGAATAAAACAAGTCACTTACAAAAAAGAAGGGGGAGGAGGAGGATAATGAGAAGAGGAATCAGGCGAGCAAAAGACTTCTCAGCTGCAGCATTGGAAACTAGAAGATTTTCTGAATTATAGCTCAGGACTACGATGTGTAAAGACTGTGACTCAGTAAAATTATTCCCGGCTGAGATAATATTTACCTATCAGCATGAAAGAAGGAAATTTGTAGATTATGCGAGGGCTCAGAGAATTTTTCCTCCATACACTCTTCCTGAAGAGAGTACTCACAAAAAAGCTATAGTCAAATAGCAAATGAATCAGAGAAGAGATTTTCAGGTAGAAGATAAAGAAAAGACAAATCAAGTGATGAACAATTAACACTGCAATACCTAACAGTTATATCTAAATGATTAATGATAGAGTGAGCAGTAATGTGTGAAATAAATGCTAAATTATGATTTCTAAAATAGAAATGACAGTCTATAAAGGAAAACCCAAGAATTATCTAAAACGAAAAAAAATTAAACTATTGAAGCAAAACAGGAACTGTAGGTGTAAGGGGTGTAATATAAATAAATTATATTTATATTATACTTATAATATAAATATAAATATTATATTTATGGAAGGTGCTATATATGTGTATGTGTGCTGTAGGCTGGGTAGGAAGAAACCCTTCTGAAAGTTTCATCTTATTGGGATGGGCAGGAGCAATGGAAGGAAAAATAGAAGGTAAAGTAATAGGCTTGCTGTTCTCATAAAGGAGTACAGAAATATGTGGTTCATTATCACTATTAGCAATGGAAAAGTGACCACTAATAGAATTATAAAAGTGAAAATAGAACTTCTAAATTAAAAATGGTGGAAAGAGCAATGAACAGCAATTGGATCAAACCAGAAAAAAAGATAAAGAAAAAAAGAAAAGGAAGTAAATAACTATCAAAGAGAAATATGATGGTATCGGTAATATCAAAGATAGTTGTCAACACTAAGATGAATGGGCAAGGGACGCCTGGGTGGTTCAGTCGGTTAGGCTCTTGATTTCAGCTCTGGTCATGATTTCACGGTTCATGAGACCAAGCCCCTTATCGGGCTCTGTGCTCATAGCACGGAGCCTGCGTGGGATTCTCTCTCCTTCTGTCTCTGCGCTGGCTCTGCTCTCTCTCCTTTTCTCTCTAAAAAAATTAAAATAAATAAAAAGGTGGATGAGTTACATTCTTCTAATGAAGAACACTGTGCTGGTTATAAAGTAAAACACACACACACACACACACACACACACACACACACAGAGAAATGTGTACATAAAGGGATGATTACTAAATATTTTTAATTTAAAACAATTTGGAATTTTATTTTCCAGCTTTATTGAGCTATAATTGACATGTAACATTGTACAAGCTTAAGGTGTACAAGTCCTCAGCCATTATTTCTTTAAATAATCTTTCTGCTCATTTCTCCCTCTCTTCTCCTTCTGGGATTCCAATAATTTGCAGATTGTTTGTTGTGATGGCATCTCATAGATCAGGTATGCTTTTCTTTGTTTTTTCCCTTTGTTTTCCTCTGACTGGATAATTTCAACGGTCCTGTTTTCCAATTCACAGATTCTTTCTTGCAATTGTTTTATTCAGCTGATGTTCAGTCTTGCTGGGGTTTTGGGGGGTTTTGTTTGTTTGTTTGTTTGTTTTTCCATTTCATTCATTGTATTTTTGAGCTCCAGAATTTGTTTAGTTCTTTTTTGTGATTTCTCTTCATTAACTTCTCACTTTGTGTGTCATTTTTTTGATTTCATTGAATCGTCTTTCTGTGTTTTCTTGTAATTTGCTGAGCTTCCTTAAAACAACTATTTTGAATTCTTTATCCAGTAAATCACAGATCTCCATATGTTTGGGATTGGTTGCCAACAATTGTTGTGAACCGCTTGTGGTGTCGTGTTTCCTTGGTTTTTAGTGCTCCTGAAAGTCTCGTGTTCTTGTCTTATACGTGAAATAGCAAATCTCCTCTGGTGGACTGACTTCAGAAGAAAAGTGCCTTGCAGCAGCCTGCTAGGGCTTCTTACTTCCCTGGATCTATGAATACACCTGCTCCACCCTTTTCTGTCCCTCTTGTGGCAGAATTCTTACATTGGTATGCTCTCTCTTGACCTTGCAGTGCACTAGTCCAGGTGCTGACGGTGTCTCTTGCTTTCCCAATGGTGGTACCAAAGCTGAAGTTTCTGGTTTCTCCCTGGCCCACAGATTTGGGCCAGCTTTCTGCAAGGGCTCACTGGCCATCTGTCAAAGTAGGTTCTTATTGCCATTGGGAGCACACACGAAGCTGACCACCACATGGTGTGTGGGGGGGTGTGTGTAGGACACTTGGGGTGCTCATGGGCCAGTTGGGGGAATCCACGGGTGAGGCATCCCCCAGCGGCTTGTGAGAAGTCTTATCGGAGCCCACTATCTAATTAGTAGGATTCATGTGCTTTTAATGCCTTCCAAGAGTCGTGTCTGCGGTTCTCCCAGCAGCTTCCTGCCCTTTAGTAGTGCAGCTCGTGACCCAGTACTCCGGCTGGGCCTTTCTGGCAGCATCCTGCATAGCCGAGGAAGCCAGGTGCCCACTCACGTGCTCTCACTTTACCCTGTAGGAGAAATCATGGGCCATGAAGGTCCCTCTTGGCACTGAGCTGTGTGCTTTGGAGGAGGTAAAAGGCAAAGTCAAGCTGTTCCTCTTACTCTGTCCAGTGCACCCAAACTGATATGTTTTTGTTCTAACAGTGTGCCAGTTCTTCTCTGGAAATCTGGACTTCTCCAAAGGCTCTCTCGTCATGGGCGATTGTCTAAGACTGTTCTCCAGGGCCTCCAGAACCACAGATGAGAGGGACTGGGGCTGGATCAGAGGCCATCCCGGGACCTACAGCTGGTGTGTAGGTCTGTTGCCCAACAGTTTTGGGAGACTCCCCCTGTGTCCCTTAGGTGTGGTCCTGGATCCTACAGCTCCCCAAAAGTCACCTTTGTCCATGAACAAATGCCAAATGCTGTTCCTGAGGGAGGGATATGATGATTGAGGTGCATTTTCCTGGGTCTTCATGTTTACTTTATTCTGCTGATCACTTTTATATTGATGGTTACCACAGGACGGTGAAATTTTGGGTGATTTTCCCTTTCCACTCTTTACCCTTATTGCTTGGTTGTCATTTGAAAACATTTTCACAATATGAAGATGTTGCTTATATACTCAGAAAAAATTAAACCGGTGTTATTGTGGAGAAAAAGGTTGGTACGATAATGAAATAAAATTCATGGCCCCCCATTTTTCTTTCTGGTTCTTGCTGAGAAAACAGTAAGATCGGATACCATTTATCTCAGATTGCTAACCAACAACAACTGTGTTCCCATCATGGATGATTTAATTTTCAATCATAAACTTATTTCTGGATTTTTTTTGTTCCGCATCTCGACGCTGGGAGCTACGTGCCCCATGTATCGAACACTTCTTGTATGGCAGACGCCCCAAGTACATCAGCTCAGCTGTTTCTCAGGTAAGAATAACTGTCTCTATTTTTCAAGTGAGAAAATTAACATGACTCACTTAGCAACAGAGTCAGAATTCCCATGTAGTCCTGACTAATTTCAGAGCTTGTAGCAGTTACCGCTATGCTCTATCGCTACGCTTACAAAAACAAATAGACCACACATCCTTGTCCTTACGTGCCTGCAGTTTGTTTATTTCTCTGCGGAGGAAACTCATAAGTAGACATCAGCTCATTTAATCCGCATGGCATCCCCATGAGGTAGAAATGCCTATTTTGAGAGATAAGGCAATTAAAGCCCAGAGAGAAGTTAAGCTCTTCTCAACACTTCACGGCACGTGGACAGGGAGACGGCCTGCTGGAGAAAGTGGTTCCCAAACTCAACCGCGTGATTTTGTGCTGTCTGGTGCTTTTTGTGCTTTGGGGTCTCCCACTGATTTGTGCTCTGACGCAGCCTACCTTGGGTCTGAAGCTCCAGAGAAGTTCTAGACAGATCCCACACTAAAAAACGGACGATTAGGCTGCAAGAGGATTGATGAATTCCTTCCAAATTATCAACGCCACACTAGACTTCCTAAACCATCAGACGAAGCGTGAGGGAGTTTTTCTTGTCATTGGAATCAACAGAAACACGACGTTGCCTCTTGTACAGCCAGAAAGAAGAGGTTTAAAAGTATCGAGTCGCCAAAAAACATCATGTCCTTTCCTATTCAAGTGTAATTCAAATTTCTCTGTCCAGCCTCCAGCATGTGCGCAAATATAATGGACCAAACAGGACGTTTGCATGCTGCCAATTGACATACCTCAGGTCACAGATGTCCTACCCATCTGCATGGTGTGTCCTACTTTCGTTTGTCTCTCAAGGAAAACAAATACGCTGCATACGTGTGGAAAGGAAGGGACTGAAGCTGGTCTTAACGTTTCTGTTTCTGAAGAGCTCGGCTTAGCTATGGGTTGTCTGAGAATAAACCGCTTTGTGTCCATGAAGGGTTTCTCCAGCCCTCCCCACCCCCATCTCTGGCGCAGAACCCTCTCCCATGGTCCAAAGGACCGTGTTTGTCACCTGGAGTGAGAGCTGACAGGAATGAGCACAGGCAGGGAGCAGTGAGACGCGCATGCATTGTCATGCATGACTGGCCAGCAGCCATCAGCGGCAATTAAACATGGAGAGCTCGGGATCTTTTTGGACAGGTTCAAGTTCCCTGGCACTGCTGTGATTAGATGTTTTGCACTGTTTCCCTGTAGTCAGGATGCGACATGTTCCCTTCCCCTTGCTCTTTTCTCATCTCTTTTGTGCTGTCCTGGTGCTGCCTGTTCACCCAGCACAGCCGTTTAGATAACTTCATTTTGACAAGAGTTTGGGCAAAGCAGATGCGCGATGAACCACATCAGAAGTGGTCATAATCGAAGAGAAATCAGCGTTTTAAAAAATTCCGTATTATTTTCCAGACACACGCATTTGAACTTAGTAGGTGTAACCTGCCCAGGGAGGATTCCTGCTGCTGTTTCCTAGTGTTTGGGGTCATTTACATCCTAAGCTGAATTCTGCAGTTTGGTTATTTTAAAACTGTGGTTTTTAAGGAACGAAAAGGATACTAGGCTATGCTTTTTCAGTGACTTTGGTCACTTCATTCTCACAAAGTTTGAGATAGGTTGCTATGATTCTTGTTTTTTTTTTTTAAATTTATTATTTGAGAGAGAGAGACAGAGAGAGAGAGAGGCAGAGGGAGAGAGGAAGAGAGAAAAGCCCAAGAAGTCTTTGCGCTGTGAGCAGGGGGCCAAAGTCGCGCTCAATCTCACAACTGTGAGATCCATGACCTGAGCCAGAACCAAGAGTCGGATGTTTAATCGACTGCGCCATCCAGGCACCCCAGGTTGTTATTATTCTTAAAGTAACTGGTATGTAAGTTAGCAGAATTATGTTCATGAAATTGGCCTTGCAAGAAAGAAAGACTGGATCGTTTTGACAGAGTGAGAGATCTAGGTTGAAGTCTGGGGGAAAGAACTAATGAAGGATAGGAATCCTCTCTCTCTAGGATAAGTGAATACAGAGGAAGGAAATTCTCATTGATCTCCTGCTCCTAAGGTCTGCCTATAATCACGATTAACTTTCCTTTGTTTGATCATTCTCATCTCCCCTTCCTCAACTGAGTAGCCTACAAACATTTAGAGAATTGCTTCTATCTGCAAAGTAGGGCTGCAAAAATGGTGTAATTTGATGTGTCAAATACTTAGTAAGTTCTGATATATGTCAGGAGCTGCCCTAAGTTTTGGGATCCAGTGAGGAGGGTATAGAGCAGATAAAGAACAAATATCTAATGGATGCAACAAAATGAGTTTTTTGAACCTGTAACTGAGGGGGAAGGAGATACTAAAGTGTAACTAGCAGGTAAAGAGATGATCTGTTAAGCTAAATTAAAAGCCCAGTGCCCATTTTTATTACGTTAAGATGTGTAAAACGTCATTCATGGAAATGAGCGTGCCGTGCATTGTTTTATTATCGGGAACATAAACATATTTATAAAGGCTGTTTGTTGCTGCAAGGCTGACCTCTCAAGTTTTCAGATATCGAGGTCTCCTTTGGGGGAGTTTTTAGGAATTGAAATCAGAAGTTTGGGAAGGTACTATTTACTCTGTTTGGCTCTAAGTCAGGAAGAAATGTGTCTAGTTCATGACTTAACTAATGTATTCCCGTTGCCTCCTCAAAACTTGGGTTGAAAAGTAAATGCTGTAGACAAATAGGAGGCTTTTCTATGAGTATACCAAGGATAACAGACTTAAGCTGTTTGAAAGGAAAATCACTTACATTTTGATACATGACAGAAACTCTACTTTCTCGCTGAGGAACGGTCCCTGCAGGTATCCTTGGATGTGGGGCTCATGACCTGCATCCTTAATACGTAAAAAGAAAGAGAAATTGTATAGCAGTCAATCCAAAGGAGAAAAGCTGTAGATGAGAAAGTATACAGACTGACCCTGGTTTGAATTTCAGTTCTCTGCTTTACTAGCTATGTGGTTTGGGGTTATTTTAACTTCTCAGTTAACTTCTTAAGTTCCTCTTAGGTAAAAGGGAAGTTACACTTGTTAATTAACTAATAAGGTTATTATGGCTTATCATCAGAGACAATGAATGTGAAAAGTATCTAACACTTAGAAGGCGATCAATAAATAGTATTGATGATTATTATGATTATTATCATGTGGATTCTAGCGACTGCAGCCTTGGAATGGCCTAGATGTTCTGTACACTTGAACAGCTGCTAGTTAGAGAATAAGAGGCAAACAGACAAAATTGGATTCTGGCGTTATTAATTTTATAAACCCTACTTAAGCTCATGCTTATGGTTTTGGAGTCTGGCTTTCAGGAACCGTCTGCACGCCCTCAATTACCTAATTCCTTTCCAAACATTTTCAGTGGGCTTCTCTCTTGAAAAGTCTCTAAGGAGGATTTATCTCTAATGTATGGGATCTAAAGAATTAAACATGTCAGGGCATCAATACTAGCAAAGCCTCTTGACATTGATTTTTCCTCTCTGTGAAATGGGGATAAATGGATCATTTACTAGTGAGGTACATCTGAGCAGCAGCAAATGAAGATGACTAGAAAGCAATGTAGCAAGTATAGTGTATGTATATTGGTTAGCTTTTGCTGTGTAACAAACTATCCCAGAACTTGGTGACTTAAAACAACAATCATTGTTAGTTCACAGTTGTGGGTTGGCAATTGGGTGGAGTTTATTTGGAAAAATCTGTTAATGTTCTCACTTGAGCTCACTCATATGTCTGTAGTCAGCTGTTAGACCAAGGGCCGGGTGGTCTGGAATGGTCCCACTCACAGGTCCAGCCGTTGGCAGGCAGACACTGAAGGGAGCTAGGTTTTCCTTTATGTGACCTCTCCAGAAGGCTAGCTTGTGCTTTTTCATATGATGCATCCAGGATTCCAACTGTAGCAAGAGAAAGCAAACCTCTAATATTACAAGCATTCTATTTGCATTCTAAGAGTTGATTTTACCTTTAATGAATTTTCATCAGTTAATGCCTTTAGACCCTGCCTGCTCAGGGCTTACAGAATAATGTAAAACTAAACCATTCATTTCTCCAATACCTATTATTGTGTGATGATCCCTACACCAGGAATTGGGAAGCAACAATGAACAAGATGGACAAGATCCAAGTCCTCGTTGGTAGAGGAAGAGATAACACACAGGGAAACAAATCAGAGGACATAACGGTAACCAATCATGTTAAACCTCAAGAGCAATAAATTCAGTGATGACATAAAAGAAGCATGTGTGGGTGGGTGTGTAGGTGTGGGTGTATGTATATCAAGGGCACTTTAATGATTATAATCATAGAGGTCTTCTCTAAGGAGATGACATTTAAACTAAGACCTACAAATGAGAAGGAGCCTGACATACAAAGAACAGACATGAAAGATGCTCCAGACAGAGGGAATATAAATTTTTAAAGTCCTAAGACCCAAACAGACAGTGAAAACAGAGAATTACAGGATAGGGTGGGTTGGGTGGGTATAGGGCACTACGATGAAATTTTGCAATATCAAGGAGGAGAGCATCAAACATAGATAGGTATTCTTTTTTTTTTTTTTTTTTTTTCAACGTTTATTTATTTTTGGGACAGAGAGAGACAGAGCATGAACGGGGGAGGAGCAGAGAGAGAGGGAGACACAGAATCGGAAACAGGCTCCAGGCTCTGAGCCATCAGCCCAGAGCCTGACGCGGGGCTCGAACTCCCGGACCGCGAGATCGTGACCTGGCTGAAGTCGGACGCTTAACCGACTGCGCCACCCAGGCGCCCCAAGATAGGTATTCTTTACAGGCCAAGCTCTTAGGTGCCAGATAGTCCTGTGAACAAAACTAAAACAAATTCTAAAAGATAGTCAGGCAGTTGCAGATGCTAAGAAATTAAATTCTACCTTAATCGTAAACAATGACAATTGCAAAACAAAAAAGTGTTGGGAGATAAGTCTGCAGAAACCACTGTAACTGGCTAAAGAACTCTCTGATGAACACAAATATAAAAGTGCAAAAAGATGGGCTTGGGAAGACGGAGGCCAATAGTGAGCAAAGCTCATGAAACCAGAAAAAAACAATGAAAGAAAAAATCTGACTATATTTGAAGAAAAGAGGGCAAAGGGCAAAGACGGAAGAGACCCATATTTTGGAAAGTTTGGTGCAATATTTAGCAGGTGGTTTACAAAAGGAAAGCCAAGTTACTCAACTTCTATTTGGCCTCTATCTTTTGTATCAAGTAAAATGATTCTTATAAATTAAACAGGTAGAACAAAAATGTTGAGTAAGACATCGAACTCCAGGATAGGCAACAGTGATGGAGACAGTGGTACAGAGGAAGTAGGAATAAATAAAAGGAATAAGATGACGTGTTGGGATATGCACATCACAGTGGGAAGGTTTGACACTGAAGTGGACAGCCATTTGTTGATATGACATCCTTGTGTTACAAGTTAATAGCATTCTGATTTGGGTTTTGTCTAAAAGTCAAGGGTAAATAAATACATTCTATATAGCCGAGTATTGAATGGCACAATGGAATTGTTGCTATTAGAAGTATTTACATTCTCATGGAACTTCCTTCTCAGAAAATCATCTTTTCATTCCCACCATCATTTATCACAAAGCTTAGTCAACTTCTTTCACAACAGACTAAGGTAATTGCCCTGAGCTGATCATTCTTCTTTGTCATCATCTTCAATAATACCTTTGTGGATACTATGGTTCTTTGGCACATTTTACCTTCCATGATCTTCGTATCTTCCCTGGGAGGCTGGCAAAGCAAGTCTGATCTTACCCCCTTCTATAGATAAGAAAGAGAAGGCTCAGAAAGTGTGAGCGATATGTCATGCTAACAGAGCTGGGAAGTCTCTTATATATGTTCAAAATCAGACCTTTGCTTTCCATTGCCTGTGTTCTTTACACTTGAACATCTTATGCTTATTAATTTAAATGTGTCTCCCTCCACGTCTCTAAAAATGTGGAATAAATAATTTGCAAGTTTAATTTATGAATGTGCATTTATGCATGGAGGATTTGCCTAGGTTACATTTAAATTCGAATGTAACTAAGTGAATGTCTCTGATTTTTCTCATATATACTGTTCTTCTGATGAAGAGATTTTTCAGTTCTGGTTTTGCCTCATAGATGAAATGTTCAGTGGGGTTCAGCACGCTGAGTTATTAGGGTCCTGTGACTAAACACTTTGTGATACTGTACGTTTGGGAGGATTGCTTCAGCCATTCCCCATGAGTGCCTGCTCACAAGGTTGGGGCTATCAGAACTTCCCAGAGATAAATATCTTAATATAACAGGTATAGAAGATCCTCGTTATCACTCCAGAAGAGCCAATTCCTGAGTAACCCTCAGTGTTTGGCTCATCTCCCCAAATCCTTCTCTAATACAACACTATTCTCACATGATGTGATCATTGGGGGGCAGGGGGGGGACTTACAATTTAAGAAGGGAAATAAAAAAGAGCCTGGCATTTCTTGTTAATTTGATAGTTATTCTTAAACAAACAACTCACAGGCATTTGAAATGAGTTATTTATTTTGCCTCTGATGCCCCTGTCTCAGAACAAAAGCAAATGTACTATTAATTCTCATTTGCAACACTAGTTTGATTTCGATTTTCATCTCAATTTACTTTTATGCTTTGTGGTGGTGTGGGTATGTGTTTAGGATCTAGGGATGTTACAATAGAAAGATTGGAATGCATTAAAACAAATGCTTATGGGTTTTGTTTTGTCTTTAGATTTTACCTGTGTTTTGGTAAGTCCCCCCTGCTCAGACCCCCATCCTGCAATGTCACGAATTTGGTAATACCAATTCTTTTTGAAAAGTGACCCTCTCTTTTTTTTCTTTTTCTTTTTTTAAAAGAGTCTCTGAGTATTCCATTAACTGCTAGATTGGTTCCACAATGTCTTTGTAATGGCTTTTTGCCTCCTGGGAGATTTCTCTCTATCTTATATCCTTAATTAATAAGTTCTTTACCAATTGCCACACAATAATAGAGTATTCTTTTAAGCTTAGCAAATGTGTTGGTGCTTGTTAACTCATTCTCGGTCTCTATCCTAGAAAATCTGTGTTGATGCCGCTGATGGAATTTCTGTGCACATAACTGTGGGTGTTCTAGTCCTAAGAGAAAAGGATGGCAGCGTTGATTCCCCCGCCTTCAAATGAGCTTAGGCAGGTAACCACTTGTGGATGAGAAAGGCTGAGTAGCGAATAACAGAAATACCTATAGGAGAACAAAGGTTAAGAAAATCATTTAGATTCTTAAGAGTTCTTGAGGACAGAAAGAGCCAAAGATGATGTTCCCAGTCCCCTGTCATGATGCATCTGACTATAACTTCACAGTTGCCGGTAAGTTGTAATCCAAGGGATGTCTTCCCATCCTCACCTCATTCACTCATTTGTCCATTCATCCACTCATTCTTCATATTTTCTAGCAATTATTATGGGTTAGGTTTGTATTGACAAAGAGAAGACACAATTCTTATCCATAGGAGAAAGCTCGAGGTCAGATGTCTCCAAAGAAGACCAAATGAATGAAAGATATATGGTGGGAGGAAAGTCCCAGTTGAATATTCTTCAGATATAGTAGGGAAGACTATTCTACCCTGGGCCCTGTGGATGTATATTCCATACATTAATGAAATGTTAGCTGAAATTTTTCAAAGGACGAAGGAAGTCAGAAGTCAGAAGCTGAAATGCCACAACAAATTGAGGTACAGGAAGGACACAAGTGAGGATTTTGATAAGATTAAAGAATTCTAAAATACAAAAAAATTAATGGGACTAAAGGAATAGTTCAGGTCTCTCATTCTGTAGATGAAGAAACATGCACAGGAAGGTTAAGTACACTGTCTGAGGTGAGATAGCAAATTCGTGTTAATATGACTTTTGCCTTGCCTTTTACTATTCAGTCCAGTGATGTCCTACTGAGTATTCTGAACTCAAGTATCAAATTCATCTCCTTTCTTCGCATTCCCTCAGCCCACTTCAGGCCCTCATATTCTGCCGTCCAGACAACACAAGTAGCCACCTTTTTGGTTTTCTTCTCATACTGGTTTTCACTCCGTCTTTTATTCCGCTCCCACCCAGAAATATCTTCCATATTAATTTCTCCTGCTCCAAAATTTTAATGGATTCCATAGCCTACTGAATAAAGGAAAATTTGGTACAGCATTCAAAGTCTTTCTGGATCTGCCTCTCTAGACTCTCTCTACATTTCCTTATGAATCAGGTGCTCCAATAGCCCTTATCATGACTTTTCGTTTCATTTTTTTAATGTATATTTTATTTTTGAGAGAGAGAGAGAGAGTACTAGTTGGGGAGGGACAGAAAGAGAGAGGGAGCCACAGAATGCAAAGCAGGCTCCCGGCTCTGAGCTGTCAGCACAGAGCCCAAAGCGGGGCTCGAATCCACAAACCACAAGATCATGACCTGAGCCAAAGTCGGTCACCTAACCAACTGAGCCACCCAGGTGTCCTGCTTATCATGGCTTTCACAGACCAACTTCAAGTGTTTGCTTACACTTTCCACTCTGTTCTCATTCAACTAATATGTGCCCAGTACTTTCCTAGGTGTTGGGGATACAGAGTTGATCAAGGTGGACAAGGTCTCTATTCCCTTGGGGTAATGTTCTAGTGTAGATCCTTTGGTAAGTGTCCTGTAAAATATTATCACTTTCTTTATGTGTTATAATCCAAAAAAGATGGGGGAACACTGTTACAGTAAATGATTTGAATGCCTTTCATTTCTTCACATATTTATATGTTCATTCTTCATATCGATTCTTCAAGATCCAGATCATATGCAAACTTCTCTGTGAAACTGTCCTCAAAGCCCCCCACTGGTAATTTCCTTTCTTTATGTTCATGTTTAAGTCCTTTCTACATTCATTCCCTCAACAAATATTTATTGGCCGCCCTACCCAAAGGCCAAGCCCTCTATACATGGATCTAGGTGTTAAGACCACAGCAATGAAGGACAATATATGACTTCTTCATTGGATCATAAGCATGTCAGGGACAGGGGCCACTGCTTAGTAATCTTGGTATCCTTATCCTATTTAAAAGATTTTTTTGTGTGTTTCATTATCTCCTAGATTATCTCCACAATATATTTGCTTAATTAATAATAATGATAGTAATCATAATATGATGATAATGATGGTGATGGCTTCCCATATACACTTATAGAATCACCACCACAATCTCATAAAGTAGTTATTCTTTTCTCCCTTAATTTACAAATGAAAATAACCAAAGCATGAAATTGTTAGCTAACTTCCCCAAGGTCATACAAGTGGAAGGTGGTATAAGTATTTAATAAGGGCTTTATTAGTTGAAGTGTGTCACATAATTGATCACACCTTGAGGGCCAGTGGATACTTCATAAAATCATCAGGAAATTGCCGGCAGTTGTGGTGTTTTCTGAATCCAAATAACCAAAAATGTGTACAACCCCTTGATCTCAAAGTCAAACATAGATCATAAGCCTGGGGGACAGACCATTCGCCAGTCAAACACGAAAACCATAAGATAGATTAGCAACACCCAAGCAATAGGGGTTTAGTTTGAGGACAAGTTAGAATCGTGCACCAAAAGAGTGCTAAAACTGGCCCCATAACTCTAGAAGGTTATGGAGGCTTTACATCAAAAAGTCAGTAAATGACACTAGAAGTTTAGTTATGCACCCACCTGAAGGAGGGGGCGGCACCAGGGACCTCCTCAAGTCTCTGGCTCTCTCAGTTTCTGCTCTGGTCAGCGTTGCTCTACTTTTCCTTCGTGCTACAATTTTTCTGTGGATAATACACAGTGCCAATGGGCCCATCCATCTCTGCCCTCTCACTGAAAGGCAAAATCTCTTCAGAAAAATGCTGTGTCCAGAGCAAAATACCACAAAAACTAAAAATCGCAAGAAGACACAGGAAAAGACTAAATCTGCCAGCAGGGATTTGGGTAGGGGAGACGGTAATGACCTGAGTTGGAACCTGGCCAGCAAACAAGGATTAATGCAGAAACATTCTGCATTCCATTCTGTGAGAAGTTCCAAGCACGCTGTGGGGACCAGAGGTGGTCAGGGCCTGCGTTTTATGTTTCACTTGATTTCTCCTACCCCCGGGAACAAAGCGCCCCTGCTGAAACACTCCTTTCCAACTGACTTGAAGAGAAGCATTGCTTACTAAAGCATCAGCATTATCAATTACTCCGGACAGTCTAGGAAGCAAAAGGGATTTAAGTGTTGGCAGGATTATGAAACACAGTCCAGTGTGTGAGAAGGAGAGAGGTAGGGAATAGTGCTATTTCAGAAGCACGGACAGGTTGTACTTAGAAACTCCCTAGTGGCTCTCAAATCTTCCTTCCCACATCCGCCAACAGTTGAAACTTTTTGCCTGGGATTTTTGCCCGGCTTGTTGCAGTGGACACACAAAACTCTAGGGGGAGCTCAAGCTCCCTTGGTGGGTTCTGTGCTCTAGGCGTCGAGAAGAAACTCTTGATCTGGCTTCAAAATGCACAGTTAATGAGCCTTGTGGCAAGAACCAAGAAGCTGACAGCTGTCCCTGTGTGAGAAGTCCTACCATTAGGAGCTGTCTATTCTCTTGGGTAATTCTATCTATCGCGTGCTATGGCAAAGCAGCCTGGGACTTCTTGCATGAAAAGCAAAACAGTTTGATGATTAAAAACAAAGAGCAGATTATCAGGGGTAAGGGGGTGGGAGAATTAGTTCATTTCGTGGATTTCATGGGTTCAGAAATTCTGTGCGGGATGGTGAAAAGTTCTGGAGTTGGATAGTGGTGATATTTGCATAGCAATGTGAATTCACTTAATGGCACTAACTGCACACTTAAAAATGGTTAAGATGTGAATTTTATGTGATATAAATTTTACCACCATTAAAAAAACCTTTCATCATAAATTCTGATAGGTTCAAAATTTTAAATTTCTCATGTATTTCAATGTTGGCATCTTTAAATAAACGATGATACTGGGGGGGCCTGGGTGGCTCAGTAGGTTGAGCAACCAACTTCAGCTCAGGTCATGATCTCACAGTTCATGGGTTCAAGCCTCGCGTCAGGCTCTGTGCTGACAGCTCAGAGCCTGGAGCCTGTTTCAGCTTCTGTGTGTGTGTGTGTGTGTGTGTGTGTGTGTCTGTCTCTCTCTCTCTCCCTCTATGTCTCTCTCAGAAATAAATAAACATTTAAAAAATAAACAATAATATCACTCTTTAAAACAAAGGGCACTGGAGGAATATAGACCTGGATTTGGGGCGGGGGGGGGGGGTCTGGTTCCTGTGGAAGAAGGAACATGCAGGTGGGAAATGAGTGCACGGCACAGATCCCAGCACCCGAGCCCAGCACATGACTCTACCCCCAGGGCAGGCTTCACAGGATGAAAACCCTGCGCCTCAATGAACTTGGCTGTTTCATTCACTCCCACATCCACTTGATGTCACTCTCACTGCCCCCTAGAATTCTGTGTCAAAGGTCTTTGCTCGCAGAGCTCTTACATTGATAACTTTTGGAAAAGCATGTCTAAGCCAGGTTTGGGAGGATTTGGGGGGTGCCCTGATGACACAGTCCTACCTGCGATGCATTGTCCTGCCTGGACTCTCTCCTTCTCACTCCAAGAACAAGATACCCTCATCCTGTCTTGTTTCCAAGTTCTTTGTCCTGAACACAACCCAGAGAGACATCTAGTACTTGTAGTGCTTGGCACTGAGCCAGGCGCGCGAGGGCAAATGCTTGCCTGAGACAGGACTGTGCACCGGGGACTAAATTCAGGAGCTTTTCTTCCTGTTCTTCACGGGGACTTTATTTTGCTGCTGTGAATTCTCCAGTTTATGAGTTGACCAATTATATTTTTCCCCAAGATAGAAGTTTACTGGAGGCTAATTTATAATTCCTGAGAATGTGAACATAAAATAAGAAATAGCCTGGTTCGTTACAAAGAGTAAAAGTTGGACTATCGGGTTCTCTTCCTGGCCCTAGGATTCATTTACTAAGTGACCTTGAATGGGTCACTTCAGCAGATTGTGTCTTTTAAATGCATTGGGTTTTTTTGTTTTGTTTTTTTGTGTGTGTTTTCTGTGTGTGTGTGTGTGTGTGTGTGTGTGTGTGTGTTTAAACCAGGCAACCTATACGGATGGTTTTAGGATCGTGATGACCAAAATGTGGCAATCTTTCCAGAGAACTTTTGAGGAAAATCTGCAATTTACAGCCTGGCTGGCATTATTCTCTGTCCCGAGCCCAATCAGTGAACGTATAACTTTGAGAATTCATAACCGGAAACTTGGGGAGCGGAAATCACAAATGCTCTTTCCCCTCTCCTCTCTTTCACACTGTGGCCGTCTCATCAAAGTGCCACATGACCGAAGACGGAGCACTTAGCTTCTTTAAGCCTGGATTTAAACAATCGCTCACGGTGAAACCCATCTCTCCCTGGTGAGCCATTTATCGCCAAAGCCCATTGGCCGGGATGAAGTACTTCGGGGACGGCCATCCACTGCTCAGAGGAGCCTGATGTCACCGCTGTCTGCTTGCAGCCTGAGCAGCAAATGCTGTCGGTTCGCAGTCACTTCCTGGTGTCACGCTCCAAATCGGATCTGACACTTCTGCACAGTCGTGCTTCTTGCCTCTCTCCAGCCTGGCGTGAGCACTTTAGTTTTCTTCCAGCTCCTTCCTTATCAGTAAGTTGTCTTGAGCTCTCAGACGGCTCTGGAGAGGGTCTCAGGAGCAGTCTGACAAACAGTGCTGGGTGACTCAGCAACACCTCTCGCTCTCTTGGGCACCTGTGGCTGCGTGTGGCCCTCGGTGATACCTGGACAAATGTCATCCACAATGTGCTCACTGGAAAAGACACGGTTTTGTTACCCACATCCATAAATGGCCAACAGAGCCACAGAGAAATTCAGGCTGCTTTAGAAAATGAAATGTTCGTCCAAAAACTTGTCTTGAAGATACTTATCGTTGGTAGTATGTGTTATGCATTTTATTGGTTTGCTTACAATTGTTTCCCAGATAGCTGGTGAAGTGCGAGGACCATGAAACTCCTCGAACTCCAGAACCCAGGATGGTATACAGATCATGGCTGTACTCCCCGGGATGATATTTGGTGAAAAACACCAAACCCTTCAGATATCCTTATTACATAGAGTCTCGAGGGGTTAAAGCTTATCAAAGAACTTTAGTGAACACCTTTTTCAACTTCCTGCTTTTACAGATCAAGGGACTGAGTCTAAAAGACTGAAGGTTGGGGTGCTTGGGTGACTCAGTCCGTTAAGCATCTGAGTCTTGATTTGGCTCAGGTCATGATCTTGCAGTGTGTGAGTTCGAGCCCCAAGTCTGGCTTGGGATTCTCTGTCTCTCTCTTCCTCTCTCTCTGCCCCTCCCCTGCTCTCTCTCTCTCTTTCTCTCTCTCTCTCTCTCTCTCTCTCTCTCTCTCAAAAATAAATAAATAAAAACTTCTTAAAAATAAATAAAAAATAAAAGGGTGAAGGTTACCTAACGTTACCTTAGCATAACCAACATTACATAACATATTAGCAGAAGAGCATGCTTCTGGAAGTTCATTCATATCAATTCTATTTTGTTCCCTCTGTGTTCCCAGGGCTCAGAAAGATCCTGGTACGTGGTGGGTGTCAAGTTATAGTTCCAGGGAAACTATAGTTTGCGATCCACTGCTTTATTCACACTAAACTTTTTGCACTTAGCTGGGACGCCATACATTTAACCAAAACAACATTTGGGTCTTGCTTTGCCTTTAAAAAAAAATTTAATGTGTACTTATTTTTGAGAGAGAGAGAGAGAGAGAGAGAGAGAGAGAGACAGAGCGTGAGTGGGGGAGGGGCAGAGAGAGAAGGAGACACAGAATCCCAGGTAGGATCCAGGCTCTGAGCTGTCAGCACCGAGTCCCATGCGGGGCTCCAACCCACCAACTGTGAGGTCATGACTTGAGCCGAAGTCAGTTGCTTAACCGACTAAGCCACCCAGGCACCTTTTGCTTTGCCTTTCATATGACCTTTCTCCAGTGTCACCCGTTGCACACACTTCTACTACAGCACTTTCCGTATTGGAATGAGACTCTCGTTCTGCCTGGCAGTCCCCACTCACCCCCTGCTCCTCCATGACTGCAAGTTCCATGAGGAAAGGCCTCGTATTCCTGTCTCCCTCTCAGCCCAGCACGGGCCCAGACCTTGGAGAAGAAGGTTACTGTACACATTCTTCCAGACATGTGCCAAGGGCACAGTGTTTTCACATCCTGACCTTCCAAACCCAGCAGACACCAGACAAGAGTTAAGGATAATTGAAACCATGGGGAACGTTTGCGAGAGCACTTGTCCCATAATATCCTGGCCACACATCACGTGTCTGCAATGCGGGAAGAGGCGAACGATCAAGGCTATATGCGCACAGAGATGGATTGAGATAAATGAGGCCATTTGCTGGCATGGGGCACCCACTCTCCAAATGTTGTCACTGCTTGCTGTGGATATTGGATGCATCAGGCACGTTATCCAACTTTCAAGGTGAATAATTTACCGTGGAGTTTCTGCACCGGGTTAAAATGCAGCAGTGAGACCCTGGAAGGCAAGCTGAAGAATCATGCCGAGGCCACTGAAATAGTGTATTACCACTGAAAAACCTCTGGGCGAGTCACATGGGTGTAGATCCCAACTGTGAATATTCCAGATGTCAGGAGTCCCGGCAAGGGCACGGTCTTTGAAGTCAGAGTCCACTTAAAATGATGCCCTTGCTCCTTTCTGACCAGGTGACCAGGGCAAGTCGTTAACCTTTGAGCTTCAAGGTCCTTCATCAGTGAAATGGAGCTGAAATCTTTGCCCCTTCCGAGGATTAGGTGAGGCAATGTAGAGCTCCCAGCACAGGGCAAGGCACGCGGCAGATGATGGATAAACGAGAGCTATTATTATTCCACTGGCAACTCCACGAGAATATTTTGTATAATCACAGAGATTCTTTTACATATGCTAAATGGATTATCTTAATATTTTAATAAACACTTAATCAGATGATCAGAACACAATTCCACCTTTGTGTGGCAGGAACAATGACACCTTGTTCAAGGAATGCTCTGGTGTATTTTAGGTTGTTGTCATTTTTTTTTCCAATATGGCAGTGAAAATAGTCACCCAGAGTAAATCCTAGATTGAAGTGGAAATTGAAAATGACAAGGTTATGGATATTTATTACTGATAGCTCTCATTCAACAAGTGCCTACCATGTGCCAGAAAACGTGCTAAGAGCAGGATTCGAGTCCTGAATCCTCAGGACTAGAAAGAACTTCATCTTATTATGAGGTAGATTCTTTGAAGTAGGTACCATCATTCCATGCAGTAGGTCCTATTATCGCCCCCATTTTAGAGATGAGGAAGCTGAGGCTTGGAGGCAAGTAGCTGAGGGATGAGCCCAGAGATGAGCATAAGTGGCAAAAGTCAACCTAGCAAGATCACAGGGTTAGGCCAGGATGCAGACCCAGCTCAGCCTGACTTAAAAGTCACACCCTTTCCCACCACCTGCGTGGCTTCTATATACGTGCGATGGAATAGTTCGATCGTTCTGAAAGTCGTAGTCCTGGTTTCTTAAATCCCTGACCGTTGCTGATTTTACTGACCCATCTGGGAATTACTGAGTGGGCACGGAACCATGTTCGAAGCTCTGCACTAGCTGAAATGAGGAATGTAATAAAATGCAAGTCCCGATTTTGTCTTCAAAGCAATTTACAAATAACAAAAGTTATAAAAAGAAATCAAAACGGGGTACAAAGTTAGGTGTGAGCAAGCGGCAGGAGCTCTGAGTAAGAATTCAAGTGGTCTTGGGGCGCCTGGGTGGCTCAGTCGGTTCAGCGGCCGACTTCGGCTCAGGTCATGATCTCGCGGTCCCTGAGTTCGAGCCCTGCGTCGGGCTCTGTGCTGACCGCTCAGAGCCTGGAGCCTGTTTCCGATTCTGTGTCTCCCTCTCTCTCTGACCCTCCCCCGTTCATGCTCTGTGTCTCTCTGTCTCAAAAATAAATAAACGTTAAAAAAAAATAAAAAAAAAAAAAGAATTCACGTGGTCTCTGGCTTCCAAACTGGAGCTTTTCCACCCTAGCCTGGGCCTCTTTTAACTGCTGTCTGAGTGGCACAGTGCAAGACAGACTTTTTCCAAGGTCTGGGGCAGACAGGCTGGATGGACTGCTTTTAAATCTACAAACTCCCCCACGTCTAGCCATCAAGCCAGGATGTCGTTTCTTTCCGAGATATCTCAGACACCGCTATCTTGGCAACTAAGTTGTATATCTAACTTGAAATCATAGGCTCAACTCTGCCTCTATCCTGGTGGGCCGGCTTCTCACCTTTTGCCCTCCGTCTCTTAAAAATGTCAGCCTCTCATCTTAGCTGTTAACCGTACCTTAGGAAACTTTCTTCTCACACTTTCCCACTTGCTTCCTCTGATGGCAGGGTTTCTGATTTCAGGGAAGCCTGGGCGAAGGCTAGCTGGTTAGCAATGAGGGCCCATCGGGCTCATTTGCAAAGCTGGATTAATTGGTGAGGGTTGTTTTACAAGGCATTTTTAACATGCCTGCTGGGTCTTTGGGGCGGGAACTCACTAATTTCCTGTTGTTGTTTGCAGAAATTAGTATATGATTGAATTTTTTGTTGGACTTTGTTTTCACTCGGGCACTGGTGTCAGTTAGAAACGAAGGCAAAGACCTCATTTCAGTGAAATCAATGAAGGTCATGATATAAATAGCATGAGGCCTAGGTACGGATATGTAGAGAATGTAGCAGCCCATCTTTCACCCACCAGCTGTGGCCCAAGAGCAGGGACTAGTGTGAAACTATAGGGATAAGACATACCTGCAAGGCACATTTCAGCGTTCTTGGGGAACCATATCACCAGACCATATCACCGGAAGATGGTAATGAGTAGTTCTGCAGCTGCATGCGGGTACCAATACCAGCATGATGGAAGCAAGGGAATGAAAGAGAAACAGATCCTCGTGGACAGGAAGAAGAAGGAATGGTGCCTGAGGGAAGGGGGGCGCTGGAGACAAATTCCTGTTTGGCCATTCTTTTTTAGGCCTAGAGACGTGAGAGTGCTAACAACCACACATCACCACCACCATCATTTTCACACTAATAACAGTAATAATAAAAGCAGTTGTTTATTGAATGTTGTTTCTCCCGTGCCAAGGATTGCTCTGGATGCTACCAGCTACTTTTGGCTTCACTCAAGTTAGACCAGGGCCTTCTCACATTTTAGTGTTCACTTAAAGTCGATCAGAAAGTTTCATTATGTAAGGAAATACGCGTTCTTTTTTTTTTTCTTAGTGTCCAACAATGGACAAAGTATGATAAAAGAGTGATCAAAAAGCGAGATCGCATCTAGAATAGAGATTCCAGTATGCTTTGTTGCATAAATACGCTCTCAGGCCCTGCTGTTCGTGGCAGGGTTCCGTAGTAGGGATATTGAGTAAGAGTATTCTCTTCTCGGTTGTGTGATCACTGTCCTTTTTGCACTGGTCAGCCAAAATGAAAGGAAAACTTTATTTATTATATCTAAAATGAAATCAGTTGGCGCTCCATGCATGTTTAAGAAAAGAGCTTACGTAAGAGAACAGGGTGTTACATTGGCATCTTGAATGTCCATGGGCCAAGGCTGTAGATCCATCCCCTTACTGGGGCCCTCCCTTTCAGAGAAGAAGAAGTTCCTGTTTGGGCCTCTACTGAACATATCTTGTCTTTTTTTCCTACTGAGCACGTCTAACTTTACACAGTTTTATCACCAATGAATGTGCTAAACTTCATTTATCAGCCCAGCCCCACAAATGAGCAACGTTGCTGCCGATAATTCAGTCAGCACTGTCGTTCTTGTAGATGAAGGACAGAACGTATGCAAAGGACTTACCAACAGCGAAGCCTCCGTCCTTTGAGTTTCCTTTGAACATCAAACTTTATTGAGAAACTATGCTCTGGACAATGGGTCAGGTCCCGGGTGGACAAAGACAATTATGCAAAGTTCTAGACTTCAAGCAGCTCATGTCATAGTTGCAGGGGACTGCTCTGTGTTACCGAAAAGTAGGAATTATAGATTCGTTTTAGAGCCACGATTTCTTAGGAAAAGTAAAAAGCAGCCAATTTGAATAACTAGAAGTGCCCATTCTTGGGTCTTGCCTATTGAATCAGAAATTCTATTTGCAGGACCCAGAAATCTGAGTTTCAACAAGCTTTTTTTTTTTAATTTTTACTTAAATCCAAATTAGTTACCATATAGTGTCATAATGATTTCAGAAGTAGAATTCAGTGATTCATCACTTACATGCAATACCCAGTGCTCATCCTGACAAGTTCCCTCCTTAATGCCCATCACCTCCCACCCAGCACCGCTCCTCCCACCCAATGCCACTCCAACAGCTCTCAATTTGTCCTCCGTATTTTTAAGAGTCTCTTATGGTATACTAAGGTTTCTAAGCAATTCTGGGGTAGCTGAAGTTTGACAACTGCTGCATTAGAGCACACAATTCAGTAGTTTTCCTGTTGTTATTTCACTAATGCAATAGGCTTCACGGAATACGTTTAAATCAAATGATAATGTAACCACTTTTAATCTGTCTGTGAGATATTCCTCCAACACTATTACCTCTGCAAGGACTATATATGTTGACTTCTTTATTACTCATAGTGACGTTATGAGGTACTATTATTATTGCCATTTAAAGATGGTGAAACTGAGGGGCGCCTGGGTGGCTCAGTCGGTTAAGCATCCAACTTCAGCTCAGGTCACGATCTCGCGGTTCGTGAGTTCGAGCCCCGCGTCAGGATCTGGGCTGATGGCTCGGAGCCTGGAGCCTGCTTCGATTCTGTGTCTCCCTGTCTCTCTGCCCCTCCCCCATTCATGCTCTGTCTCTCTCTGTCTCAAAAATAAACGTTAAGAAAAAGAAAAAAGTAAAGATGGTGAGACTGAGGCACAGAGAATTTAAGTAACTTGTTCGGAGGCACACAGCACAGAGATGAAATAACTTGCTCAGGGTTATGCAGCTGATAAGTAACAGAGCTAGAGTCTGACCCCAGCCCAGAGCCTAACTTTTCATCATTGCCCCAACCATACTGTTCCAAGTCCACGACTACTGGCATAGAAATCAATATGCCTATTTGTGATGCGGCTGGTTCGGGAGCTCCAGGAGGCATTTAGGCATTCTCCAGATGCTGGGTGTGATTCATTTATAGTTTTCCTGAGGAGCACGGGAAGTCAATATTTCTAAGAAACTTTGTCCAGTGGCTCATCAACCCAATTCACCCACATGAGTTAGGAATCCCTACCAACCCTCGGACAGGTGCCTCGCTGAAGATGCCACTAACTGAGAACTGAATTCTTTCTGCTTTGAAGAATTTCGAACATGCCTCAGGAAAGAGCCAAAGACTCCCCTGCTCAGAGGCTCCTCTGCATGAATAGATCATGGGTTGGAGTTATAAGGGACCAATATCTCTCAGGACTTACTATTACCCACCCTGTACACTAGGCACTTTCAACAGATATCATCTTATCGTGATAGTCACAACAACCTGAGATTAAAAAAAATTCATCGTCTCTATTTTACCTGAGAACCTGAGGTTAACTGACTTGCCCAAGGTCATACGCAATAGAACTTAGATTTGGAACTCAGTCCTGTCTGAAATAAACCCCTTGCTCTTTCCAAGCTATTGTATTTGATAGACACTTTTAGTTGTTTACCCACAACAATTCCATCCTTTGTTCCTGCTGACAGAATCCAGTTTTATTCAGGGTAGCAAAGCTCCTAGTAGTTAGGTCATAGCCAATCAAGAAATCCTCATTGTGGATTTCCCAGCCTCCCTTGCAGCTGGAGGTGGTCATGTGATACAGCCAGAAGTCTGCTAGGGAAGGTGTCTAAGAGAGTTTTTATTTCCTCCATCTAAAAGGAGACAAACATGACTGGCATGGATACCTTTCCCTAGTTCTCTCTATCTTACCTTGGATGCTGACATATGGCTGGGTCTAAAGAAGTCTTCTTGGAACAATGAAGAAAGAGCCAAGGGAATTGGAGGAGATATGGCCCTGACATGATTGAGCTGCTGAACCAACACCAGAAACCACTTACTTCTTGACTTCCTTTTTTTTTTTAATTAATTTTTATGGAGATATAATTGACATACAACATTGTGTAAGTTTAAGGTGTACAACATGTTGATTTGATACATTTATGTAATGCCATAAAATTACCACCATAGCCAACACCTCTATCACCTCACATAATTGTCATATCTTTTTGTAGGGGGAACAATTAAGGTCTAGTCTCTTAGCAACTTTGAAGTTTTTAATACTGTACCCTTGTCTATATGCACTGTGCTGTGCATTAGATCTCCATGACTGGAGATCTTAAACCACATCCCCCCAGTTCCCTCACCAACCCCCACAACCCCTCACCAACCCCAATCACTATTCTGATCTCTTGTTTTTACAAGTTCATCTTTTTTAGATGCCACACATTAGTGATACCATACAGTATTTGTCTTTAGGTTACTTGTGATATCAGAAAAATATGCTACTGTAAGTTCGGACTTCAGGGTTTCTTTACTAGCCAGGCACATTTTCACATACTAAGTTCTGTTCTGCCACTGAGATCTCTCTCCCTGGCTCCTGTGAACTGTGATCACATATGACCCCTTCCCAACATAAAGGGGGAATTACTGGTTATGAAAATACTACACCTCGCAGACAATGAGGAAGTAAATATCTTGTCATTTTGTCCCCAAATCTGGCTCCATAAAGAAATTGTGTATGTACGGGATGCCCAGGTGTTCTTTCTGCAAAATGTAAGGACACACCTTGCATTCACTTTGCCATTACCCTCTCCTTTCTTTCATCCCAGATAGAATGTGCCACCAAGTAAATGCAAGTTTTTGGAGGCAGAAGAAATTGGATGACATCCTGAGACATCGGAATATGGAGATCCCCTGCTCTGCTGCTGTGCATGAGGGGCAGTGAGGAATCCCAGCCTGCTTTGACTTCATCTGTGCCGTGTTCCTGGACTTGAGGAATACTAGGGAATCCCACCATCCTCCCCAGTTCTCCCACCAAGGGCTCTGCCTTCACACAAGAAACAAAACTCTTCTAACACCCCCCTGCAATTCTTTGAAAAGAACATCTTCTTTCTCAACATGATAAAATGTAGATTGGGGAACAGTCTTGGGAGTCATTTGGTTTAATCTCTGATAGCAAATAAATCAAAATGAAAATCAGACTACCTTTTAAAAAAATTCCTGGAGGAGACAGAGATCATGGCCATCTCTGGCAGAATTTGATCACACTTGTGTCAAACATGTCTTGCTTTGGCTTAGTTGAACCTCTTCTCTTCAATTAAATATATAAGAAAAAAAGAAAGAAAGAGAAAACCCCCCAGAATATGACTTACTCTCCAAATAATATTCTATAGATTGCAAATAATTCCTAACTTGCTTAGCTTTCTTCCTTTTTTTAAGACGGAACAAGTCCAAATGAGCACCGTATTAGAATCTTGCCATTTTCATCGCTCAGAGTTGGGTTCAGACGATTTTGCAAATTTCGGGATGTGTAGGCCGCACGACCGTCTTCTGTTCACACAACTCCGTTTCTGCTCTGCAGCTCTCATCCTTCTCTCCTCTCAAACACACACGGACACACTTCTATGACCTTTGGCATCCCCCAGCTCCCTCTGCATCTGGATGGAAAGACGGTATGCTTTGCTGAGACTCTCAAAATATTCCTCATGGGCAGCCCTACACTCGGCCTTTAACTAAGTTTGGTTGTTTCCCTTTGATGCTTTCCTTTGCTCTTCTGCTCACCCTCTCCGGGATATCCAGATTATCATTATGATGATGTTTGCCACGGCAATTCAACTGAGACAGGGGGCTGAACCCTCAAAAACTGCAAGCCTAGTGACTCCTTGCATTTTCTTGTTTTTATTTTATTGCGCTCCACCCCCTCTTTCTGTGTGAGAAAATGCATTTGCTCCCCCATCAGAGACCACCGGTCCAAGCGACCCCATCCATCAGGCTCGGTGTAGTCAGGATAGAAGAAAGGAAGTCTAAAAGTAGGGCTCATTTCAGAATTAAGTGCAGGGTGAGCCAATGGTATCGACAGAAAGTCTCTCCCTCATAATTGGTCTGCAGATATACTCAGAGACTTGGAAGGCCTTAGGTTTTGAAAAGGAGCCATGAGGTAAAGCTATGCCCTGGCCCAGCCAGCCATTGCTTCCTGAGTGATGGGTTGACACTATCGTCTTCTGTCAGCGTTATTGTTTCTGTCATCTCTAGAGACCAAAGCAAGTGAAAAAGCTAAGAAAACCATGAACCCAAAAGCAAATGGATTCACTCTCAAGTTCCTCTAAGTGGATTCCTCCTCAATATATTGCTAATTTCCCCGTAGGTCTCAGAGTACCAGAGGAAGGTCTGCTGCCTATGTTCGTCCCTGACGAATATTATTTATTTTCTAATTTTATGTATTTCCAAGCCTGTCTATTCCCTAGTGAAGAAACATTCCATTTCTCTTTCTTTACCTTTTCCCCAAATAAAAGATACACGTTGCACTGCAGTAAAGACCACTACGTAGGTCCCTGCTTTTTTTCCTCCTCTGTCTTTCCCTCTTTTCTGGTGCTACTTTATCAGAGTATCCATGAAGATTTCCACAATCTTATTAATATTTAACATTTATTGTTAGTCTCTTGAGCCACCACAGAGACATATATTATCTCCTTGCAAGATTTAATGTCACCCTTAGTGATTCATATTCTCAATGGTGCGCTTTCTACTTAGGTGGGGAAAAAAAAAAAAAAAAACCCTTCTTCATCTTCAAATTAAAGCATTCTGTACCCGGCTGAAGTTTCCATGCTTGAGCAGAAGGTGTGGGTAGTAGACAATGAGGTTATTTATATTTTATCCACTAGGGACCAGAAGTTTTTCACAGGAACTTTTGAAATTATTCAACTCCTGTCCTGTATTTCTATTTCTTTTGAAGGGCCTAAAAATATAGACTTGAATTAAATACAAAACTCAGAAAGGTTAGACCTTTAACTTTGCACTGTCTTAGAAGCAAAGTTTGCTCAGCAAGCAAATATTGTGAACTCAGTATCATGGAACTGATTCACTTATCGATGGGAACAAATTATTTTTTAATATTTTAGTGGGACCTATCTACATAGCAACGTGTGTGCTATTAAAATGATTCTTATCTATTCAAAAATACAGTCTGCAGATCTCACTTGGGAATACTTGGTTGGCTTACTTTAGGTAAACGTGAACTCCAAAGACCTATGCCTGAGTTATTTTTAAAAAATTACTCTCTGGTGCCGATTTCTATATTCCAAATTAGTCATTCACCTGACTAGTGTTTTTGGCTCCGACCCTACAATAGGAAATAAGAATTCGAATTTGCTCAATAGTTTATCCAGTTCAAATCATCTGGGTTTAGATGTCAGACAGGACTCTTCTAATACTGACTTCATCTTTTCCTTACTACGTGATGACCTATAGAACATGCATTTAATCTCTTCAAAAACATTAATTAGCAGAAGACAAAACTAACAACTGTATGTATTGAGCTAGAACTGTGTTTGAGTTGCTTTCAGTGGGGGAGCTGACAGCCATTTCCGACGGATGGGGAAATTCACCTATAAAATGAATCAGGTGACCCTGGTCACATCCTTGCCCGAGCTCTATACAGAGCCACACTATGCCATGGTTTTGCAGCAATTTCTCCCCCTCATGGCGACCACATGCAAAGCTGGGTGAATTTAATAAAAGGTGAGTGTGTCCCTGGTGATCCAAGTTAAGTGTTTGGTTGCTCTCTGTAGGGATAGCATTATCATTGTTTTTCTAGAGGCATCTTACATGTCTGTAGATGATCCTGAATAGAAGGGGTGTTTCACCTCTAAATATTAGGCCTGTGATTCAGGAGTATCTCTATAATGTCTTCCTTTTTATTTACTTAGTACTCTGCTTTGATCTGGTTGAACGGGATGTTGAATTTTCACTTCCTTTTGAACCTTTAAGGTAAACTGCTCTAATCTCAAGAATTAGCCAGACAGATCTAGTCTGGAGTTTGAACAATGAGCTAGGGAGCATAAGAGAAGAATCTACTTTCCTGGATATTCTCTTTGTTTTAATAACTAATGCTGCTCAAGTGCTTGTGGATATTACTATTCTCATTTTATAGATGAAGAAATGGAGTCACCCAGAGGTTGAATGACTTGTTCAAGCTCACACAGCTTGTCAGGAACAGAGCCAAGATTCACGCAGGGCACGTTGTCTCTTGCGCTTGAGTTTATAAACTTTGGCCATCTTATCTCCTTCTTTAATCCAAAAAATTTACTTCAAACCCTTTTGTTTTGTTTTCTCACATGGGATTCTGTCCCTACCGCTTCAGTGTACTTCATAGGAACAAATTAATATGCCCCAGCCAATCTGTTCCATCACTCTCCAATAAGCATATCAGGTAGGTTTAGCTCACTAAAGGTTACTCGTGAATTGCCCGAGAACTCTATCTTCTCCAAACATCTCCATAAAATTATTCCATCAAGGTTTTTGTTTGTAGGGAGAGTTGTATAAACAACACATGTTTTTGTTTTTTTTTTAACTTTTCCAACTTAATAACCAATTGTCATACGGAAACAGAAGACAGGCAAGTAGATTTTAATTGGATTTTAGATTTTTATTGTTGAGTTTTAAGACTGCTCTGTAATTTTGAGTCCTGGTCATTCAGCATACATGTGTTATGCAAATATTTTCCCCCATTCTTCTGATTTTCCTAACAGTGTCTTTTGCAGGGTGCAAGTTTTTTTATTTTAATGAAGTCCGATTTAGCATTGTTTCTCTTTCATGAATCATGCTTTGGATGTTGTATTTAAAATGTCATTGCCAGGACTCAGGTCACCTAGATTTTCTCTTGCGTTATCTCCTAGGAGTTTTATACTTTTGTATTTTACATTTAGGCCTGTAATACATTTTGAGTTATTTTTGTGAGAGATGTTAAGGTCTGGATCTAGATTCATGTTTGCATGTGAATATCCACTCGTTCCAGCACCATTTGTAGAAAAGACTATCATTGTTTCATTGTGTTGGCTTTGCTCCTGTGTCAAAGATCAGTTGACTATATTTATGTAGGTCTATTTCTGGGCTCTCTATTCTATTCCATTGATCTATTTGTCTATTCTTTCTCCAATACTACATTGTCTTGATTACAGTAGCTTTATAGTAAGTCTTGAAGTCAGGTACTGTCAGTTTCTGACTTTGTTCTTCTCCTTCAATATTCTGTTGGCTATTCTGAGTCCTTTGCCTTTCCATATAAACTTTAAAATCAGTTTATCAATACCCACAAAATAACTTGCTAAGATTTTGATTGGGATTGCAGTGAATCTATAGATCAAGTTGGGAAGAAATGACATTTTAACAATGTCGAGTCTTCTTATCCACATACATGGAATATGTCTACATTTATTTAGATCTCCTTTGATTTCTTTTTATCAGAATTTTACCATTTTCTTCATATAGATTTTGTACATATTTTATTAGATATACACTTAAGTATTTCTTTTTAGTTTTGGTGTAAATGCAAAAGGTAGTGTGTTTTTAATTTCAAATTCCAATTGTCCATTGGTGGCATATAGGAAAACAATTACTTGTGTACATCACATATAGATTTTATTTTTTTTTTAAATTTTTTTTCAACGTTTTTTTATTTATTTTTGGGACAGAGAGAGACAGAGCATGAACGGGCAAGGGGCAGAGAGAGAGGGAGACACAGAATCGGAAACAGGCTCCAGGCTCCGAGCCAACAGCCCAGAGCCCGACGCGGGACTCGAACTCACGGACCGCGAGATCGTGACCTGGTTGAAGTCGGACGCTTAACCGACTGCGCCACCCAGGCGCCCCTAGATTTTAAAAATTGTATTTATTACCTAGTACAGCTGGATTTGAGGATATGAATATAATTGTGGCTCTGCAACACTGTATGGTGATTAGACCATCTTGCCTACATACTAAGACACAGCTGAAGAGACACAGGCAACTGAGACACTGCCCCAGGGATGTCACCAAAGAGAGGATCTGTGAATGACTCCTGAGGACAGAGCCCTTAACAAAGAAAGAGACAATCCTGGAAACTATAGGGCTACGCTAACATGAAAACTCACTCCACCTCTCCAGCAGGAGTGAGGTCAGGGGCTAAGAGAGTCAGGGAAATAGGAGATTGTGGAATAGAAATGCTCTCCAAAATTTCTTATTAGCCACTCCAGTTTAGAAATCAAGACAGGGACACCTGGGTGATTCAGTCCATTGAGCATCCACCTCTTGATTTCATCTTAAGTCATGATCCTAAGGTCATGAGATCAAGCCCCATGTCAGGTTCCATGCTGAGTGTGGAGCCTGCTTGAGATTCTCTCTCTCTATTTCTCCTTCTCTCCCTCTGCCCCTCTCCCTCTCTCTCTCTCTCTCTCTCAATAAATAAATAAATAAATAAATAAAATAAAAATTAAGACAGAAAGCCAAAGCTGAAAGTAGCCTCAAAAAGTAATTTACTGTATGTTTGTGTTTGCATGTGTATATATGTGTGTGTGTCTGTACATCTTTCATATCATGTATATCAAATTTTCATGAAATCAGTCCTACTTTTCCTAACGTCTGGGCCTCTTACATATATGGTACCTCACCAGGAATTCTGTTTTTTTTTTTTTAAAGTAATGTGCCATTTAATAATAAATTCCTAATTATAAAATGTGGACCAAAAAGGCACAAATAAGAATATATAAGCTTCTATTATGTCACCAGAGTTCAGTATCTTCCTCTATGCAATTATATATACATATACATATATATTTTTAAAAAGGATTGATGGCAACATGTGATTGTTTTATAATCTGTGTTTAACTTTATATATCTTTTTTAAAATTTTTCTTAACATTTATTTATTTTGAGAGAGACAGAGCATGAGCAGTGGAGGAGCAGAGAGAGAGGAAGACACAGAATCCAAAGCAGGCTCCAGGCTCCGGGCTGCCAGCACAGAGCCCGACGCGGGGCTTGAACTCAGAAACCGTGAGGTCATGACCTGACCTGAAGTCAGATGCTTAACCAACTGAGTCACCCGGGCGCCCCAACTTATACACCTTGAAAATTTCTATATCATAAAATGGTCTTCTACAAGATGGATATATGTATATACTATAGTTTAGTAAGTCAGCCCCCTATTGCTAGATTATTACTTATAGGTTTTTCTCCCTTAAACAATCCTATCATGAACATCTACGTTCATACGTCTTTGCACAATTGTCTTAATTGTATCCTAAAATTACAACCCTAAAAATAAGCTTCCTGCCTCACTAGGTATGCCCATATTTTAGTTGTTTGAAACCTTTCGTCAAACTATGTTCTCATGGGCGACTCTTAATGAATGCATTCTCCTTGTTTTTCAGTTACTCACTGTCAGTGGATTTGCCATCTCCAATTTTTTTTTTACAGCTACTTGGGTCATGCTTAGATCATGGACATGGGATTAATTGAAATGATTCTGAAAAATAATTGAATTAATGTAAATTCTTAAGTTAGGCAGTAGCTGGGATACAGAACTAACTTGCCAGAAACTGTAGTGCATCCACGGCTGTGCTTTTCTCAAACTTTCTAAACTTCTCAGAGGAATGGAGACTGCTCCTTTGGATAAAATGCCATATGGAGAGAAACTCCTTAAGCTCTGAAATACCGTTTTACCTAGATCCTGATAGCAGAATCTGTGATGTGACAAATGCCATCTGACATCCAGGAAGGAACGTATCCTGAAAAATACATCCATATCTCTCATCCATCTCTAATTTCAGGGGACAGGCTCTCATGCAAGATCAGCATCTGCCTCTGCCTTCCACAAACACCGAGTCTTAGTCTTCCGGCCCCGTAATCAACTGGGCTGAAACACAGCTACGACCCAATCTTAGTTAAACCTTGTTCCCATAAAGAGCCCTGACATACTGCTTGTCTAGAGTTGATTGCTAAGAAGAAAAATATCAGTAAGCAAGTAATCATTGAAGAAATACATATATATTTTTTAATGTTTATTTATTTTTGAGACAGAGAGACAGAGCATGAGTGGGGGAGGGGCAGAGAGAGAGGGAGACACAGAATCCGAAACAGGCTCCAGGCTCTGAGCCATCAGCACAGACCCTAATGTGGGGCTCAAACCCACGAACTGTGAGATCATGACCTGAGCCGAAGTCAGACAACCACCTGAGCCACCCAGGTGCCCCAAGAAATGCATATTTTAAACTGGTTTTTAAAAATGGGTTTTGAAGAATTCATATTTGTGTGTGAGTGTGTGTTTCTATATCTATCAATTGATCAGTCACTAGATAGAATGATATCAATGTGTTTGGTCAATTTGAGAAGAATATTTGTAATAGACATTATGGCCTTAGGATCTTTATTATGAGTAATCCAAAGCACAGTACTGTTAAAAATTAAATAGGTATTCATTCCTTTTGTAAACATTATTGAGTTCCTACTATGTGTCAGTTCATATTTGATACTAAAAACAGTAAAACAAGTCATATTTTTTTCTAAAATTTTTTATTTATGTTTATTTATTTATTTATTTATTTTTAATTTTTTTTTCAACGTTTTTATTTATTTTTGGGACAGAGAGAGACAGAGCATGAACAGGGGGAGGGGCAGAGAGAGAGGGAGACACAGAATCGGAAACAAGCTCCAGGCTCCGAGCCATCAGCCCAGAGCCCGATGCGGGGCTCGAACTCACGGACCGCGAGATCGTGACCTGGCTGAAGTCGGACGCTTAACCGACTGCGCCACCCAGGCGCCCCTATGTTTATTTATTTTTGAGAGAGAGAGAGAGAGACAAAGCATGAGCAGGGGAGGAGCAGAGAGAAAGAGAGACACAGAATCCGAAGCAGGCTGGAGGCTCCAGGCTCCAAGCTGTCAGCACAGAGCCTGATGCGGGGCTCGAACTCATGAACCATGAGATCATGACCTGAGCCGAAGTCGAAAGTTCAACTGCCTGAGCCACCCAGGCACCCCAACAAGTCATATTTCGATCTCAAATTTAAGAATCTCCCAACATAGATGAAAAAATGCCCAATGTCATTAGTCATGTTGAAGAACATGACTAATCCGTAGTCAGTGCACTCAAATCAAAACTACAATGAGGTAGCACTTTTATACTCAGGATGACTATATAAAAAAAGATGAACAGTAACAAGTGTTGCCAAAGATCTAGAGAAATTAGAACTTTCATGTGTTTCTGGTGGGATTGTAATATGGTGCAATCACTTTGGACAACAGTTTGGTAGTTCTTCAAAATGTTAAACCTAAGTTACCATATGACCCAGCAATTCCATTCCTAAGTATATACCCAAGAGAGCTGAAAACATATGTCCCTATGAAATCTGTACATAAGTCTTCGTGGCAGCATTAGTCATAAGAGCCAAAAAGTGGAAAGAACCCAAATTACCATCTACTGATGCATAAATAAAAAGTAGTACATCCATACAAGGAAAAATATTATTTGGCAATAAAAAGGAATGCCAACATGGATGACTCTTAAAAACATGCCAAGTGAGGCACAAAAGGCCATATATTGTGACTTTCCCATATGAAATGTACAAAACAGGCAACTCTGCACAGATGGAAATTAACTGTAGCCAGGAGTTGGGGCAAGGAGAGAGTAAGAAGTGAGAGATAATAGTATGGGGTTTATTTGGGAAGTGATAAAAACGGCCTGGAATTAGATAGTGGTGATCAATGCACAAACTCGTGAATGTATGAAATACCATTGGATTGTACCCTTTCAAAGAATGAGCTTTTTCATACGTGAATTACATCTCAGTAAAGATGGTATCTGAAAGAAGTTCCAGGATAATGTGATTCATTCTACCAGTAAAACAGGGTAAAAGAGGGGTGGGGGAAAGCCTTAGAAGGCACTAATATCTGCCCTAAATAACCAAGGATGAGTACGAGTGAAGTTGGTGAAAGGAACAGAAAAGGACAACTAGGTAAAAGGAATGATTCAAGCACCTGATAGATACTAAATATTTATTAATGAATTAATGATTTTAGAGAATTACAGGACTTGAAAATGTCGTAACAGCCCCTTCTCCAGGTGCCCAGATAACTATGGACGTGCCAAACCATGTGACCAAGCTGGGTTGGGAACCACTGTACTTTGGCAGATTGCACAATGACAAAGTTATGACCTTATTAGTTTCCTCTGATATAAAACACCTATAAATTTCACTCTCTCTACTTCTCTCACTGGATTGACCTCAGATGAGCTCTTAGAAGAGATCATTGCTATTCTTTTCATCCTACAATGTGTCTACAAGTACAGACATAAAGCTTGGTGAAATATTAAGGAAATGCTAATCATCTCACATCATATAAATAGGCAAAATGAAGTTGAAATTTTTCTTTCTTAACTTTTTAACCAACTTCTTTGGAATAGAGAACTGTAGACTCCTGTCTATAAATTCCACACATTTTGTAAATTATAAGTAATGCTTATGGAATCCACAACTAATCCCTTCTATTCCTAGATTTCAAGAACACTGAAACAAGCTAAATGTTCAAAATATATTAAAATTAAATTCAAAAAACCCCCACAATTTGAATACCAGTAAGGTTTCAGCTACAGAAACGTTTAGTTAAACCAGCGAAAGTAGATGGCAATGGAATGGAGCTGGGTGCTGGAGAATTTAACTTTAGGAAAAACATAATTAACCTGCATATCATTCTAGACCATTGATTATTTCTAAGAAGATTTGAGGATGGAATGATAACAAAAACCAACCAGAGGAGAAAACATTTCACTGGAGACACTGTCAGTGGTTTGCAAGCATGAAGAGAAGAGAATAGATGTCTGAGAGGTGGGTCAGAAGGTAATAGGATTTTGCCCTACTATGGAAACTTCAGCTACAGATCGGAAAGCTTTTATGTGATATCGCCGTTTGAGTGACAACTGTCGATAGGAGTTGAACAGTAGTGAGGTCAGTATGGATTTTTTTCCCTAGGTCTCCCTGATGCCATTGCCTGTGATGACAGTTGTCATTTTCAAATCACTTACATACCTTTAGCTATTTTACAGCATTCCTATGTGGCCACAACACTGGGGTAACAACAATTACTTGTTTTAAAATTTCTTCGGCTCTGGGCATACCACATTGGGAAATGCTCTGAACACTCTTTAAAGCTTTGTGCTTTAAAAATAGGTTAATAACCTGCAAGTAATTTTTTTCAAAGATTTGGATAATTCAATCTTATAGTGTATTTTATGTTTCCTTTAATGAACAGAAAATTACTTTTATTTAAAAGACTTTCATTTACTCTATTGTACATTTTTCATCTGATGTAGGGAAAAATCAATTATTTTAAGAGTTAAGTTCTTTCTGGCAGTTCATTTAAGTAAATCCTACTAAGTTAAATGACCATCAGTATTTTCCCTTTATTTATCAACTCCAAGAAAATGCTATAATGTACAGAAGTGGAATATAATTTGCTGTTGAGGAAAGGGCATTGATTTTCTTGTCGGTTAAAGACTGCTAGTTGGGATGCAAGAATAATACGCTAACTTCTCCTTGACAAAATTTACTTGATAATAATTATTCTAGAATTGGAAAAGGAGGTGGCTGTTCCCATATCCTATATAACCAGCTTGTGCCAAATGTGATATATGCTCAGGTGGGAATAGAGAAAGGGTGTTACATTTGGAATAATTATAACCAAACTAATAGCTCATAATTTATATGTGCATGATATTTTGAAATATACAAAGCATTTTTACGTACATGACATAATTTAATTACTAACATGTGCATTTTATGGAGTCAGGCAACTGGATGGCTAAAAGGAAAGACTGCTTGCATACTGTAAATTAAATTATATAATACATCCTGGGGCTTGTCTGCATTTGATCACAATACATAATGCACCTATATGTTTCATTTCATGAGGTACTAACGTTTGATTAGGTGTCCACAAAACTGTCAAAATATATAAACTATCAAAATATGAAAACACTCAAAATACGTAAACTTCTCAAGGATAAAGAGCCTATCTTTTATTTGTTGATTTGTCTGTACAGGCCCAGGCTATTGAAGTGACACAGTAGCTATTTTGCATGCTGTTTCTCCCCGAAAGCATTAAACAGTGAGGACGTATCTGTTGGAAATTTAGGGGGCCCCCGGTAGCTCCCCTCACTGCCAGCTGATTCAGGACCAACTGAGAGGTGCAGATGGAGCGAAGCAGAAGGTCTGGAGAATGTGGCTCGGTTGCGAGGCAGCAGTGGGCTTCCTGACATCCTGACCCAGCCCCTGGGACCTCAAAGGACCGCAGATCTCCTTCACGGGGACAGAGCCTCCTGAGGTAGAAACAGTAGTGTGAGGAGCAGAGGTGAAAGAGCACAGGTAGTAGAACGAGTTAGGCTACCAAACTCTCCTCCCAAACTCAGCCACCTGCTACCTGGGAGGTATGAGGGCAGTGGCTCAGAGAAGTCAGAAGGGGCTCCAATGGATTTCCCACCATATTAACGTCCCTGCACTTGGAAATGTGAGGCCTGGGGATAGGAGGGTGGCCCTAACTACTATCAATAAATAATAGAAAATGAATCCACACCTATATTTCTCTAACAGATAATGTTGCATTATGTGATAGGTCTTCGATTTTATTGTTGTTGTTGTTGTTGTTAGAGTGATTATGGTGAGTATTTGTAAAATATGTGATGAGGCACACATATTAAGAAAGGAGAGAGAGGGGCGGGACATCTGGGTGGCTCAGTAGGTTGACTTTCCAACTTGGGCTCAGGCCAAGATCTCAGGGTTTCTGAGTGTGAGTCCCACGTCCCGTTTGCTTCTGTCAGACTGTCAGCATAGAGACCGTTTCAGATCCTCTGTGCGCCTCTCTCTGCCCCTCCCCTGCTCACACTCTCCCAAAAATAAAAATAAATATTAAAAAAATACATTTATTAAAAAAAGGGGGGGTGCACCTGAGTGGCTCGGTCAGTTGAGCATCGGACTCTTGATTTCTGCTGAGGTTGTGATCCCAGGGCCGTGGAATCAAGCCCCATGTCAGGCTCCATGCTTAGTGTGAGACTCTCTCTCTCTCTCTCTCTGTCCCTCTTCCCCACTTGCCCCCTCTCTCTCTAAAAAAAAAAAAAAAAAAAAAAATGAATGTTGGGGTTCCCGGGTGGATCCGTCAGTTGAGGGTCTGACTCTTGATTTTAGCTCAGGTCATGAACTCACCAACCTAAGATCAAGCCCCTAGTTGGGCCTATACTGGGTGCGGAGCCTGCTTGGGAGTTTCTCTCCCTCCCTCTGCACTTCCCCCACTCATTCGCTCTCTCTCTCTCTCTCTCTCTCTCAAAATAAATAAACGTTTTTTTAAAAAGAGAGAGAGATTCTGTTAAGAATTTATCATCTTAAATACCAAAACTATTTAAGAGAAATAAACACCTTCCTGGTCATTCTCTACACTGTCAACTACTTCAAGTCAAGAGAGATTTAAAACAGTAGGGGGGTGGGGCACCTGGGTGGCTCAGTGGCTGAGCTTCTGATTCTTCATTTCAGTTCAGGTCATGATTTCACAGTCATGGAGTCAAGCCCCACATGGGGCTCAGCACTGGGCATGAAGTCTGCTTGGGATTCTCTCTCTCTCTCTCTCTCTCTTACTCTGCCCCTCTTTCTTAAAATAAAATAAAATAAAATACTTAAAACAATTTAAAAATGTGTATTTAAATATTCATAGGAGAGCTGAAATCTACAATACTGTTAATAAGTTTATAACTTAAAAGTTGTAAGCTTAAACATATATATCACATGACAGGTAATAATAGTAATAGTCAAAATAACATAACTACTATTTATTGAGTAGATCCTGTGTTCCAGGTATTACATTAAGCATTATATATGTATGGTCTCAGCTTCACAACTGCATTATGAGGTAACTACCATTATCAGTTTCATTTCAAAAATGTAAACTTGACTTGAAAGTTCCACATGGTGAAATTTGAATTAGACTTAATCTGTACTAACTGTGCTTTCCTTTTAGTGAATGGGAGAGACAATTATAAGCCCTGTCCTCTACAGTGGTGAAAGGAACCAACACCAGTTTTCCACATGTTGGCTTTTAAAATTATTCTAGAAAGGGGTATGAAAACTAGTCTATGACAACTGAAATTTAGGCACTGAATAACATAAATAATTAGTTTAGAGAATCGATGTGTTGTTTTAGGAGTTATTAGTAAGAAAGTATTTTAAAAGACCTAGATTCAAGTACCAACAGCATCTTTTTCTAGCTACATACCTTGAACTTCTGAAGATTTGGTTTTGTCATCGAAAAAAATGGGAATGCTAAATGTTGGTTACTTCACAGGGTTATTATGAGACTCAGAGAAGATATTAAATGACAGAGTAGTCTCAAATGAGTTACAAATGTAGATGTGGACTTTTCTCCCCTCTACTTTTCTGGGTTGCCTCTTCCTTCTCCAGCTCACTCTCTGGGTCCTCTTGCACACTCTTTCTCAAACTTGCTCCTTCTTTGCTAAGAGTGCTGGGACTAGCCCTTACTCATACTGTGGGGACTGACATTTACATCATGTCTGTGGTCACATCATGTTGCTCATGGGTTTCTATCTGCAGCTTGACTATAAAATACTTACTTTTGTTAGAGCAAATATACAAACACACACACACACACACACACACACACAAACTGAAAACTTTTGTTCAGTTTTGGGATCAGGATTAGAAAAAACACCTTTTTCTTGTAAAAGCCTTAAATTTTTTTGGTTTATTTATTTATTTATGTATATATGTATGTATGTGTTTATTTATTTATTTTTGAGAGAGAGAGAGAGAAGGAGAGAGAGAGAGAGAGCAGAGAGGAGCAGAGACAGGGGAAGAGAGAGAGGATCCCAAGCAGGCTCCACACTGTTAGCTCAGAGCTGGATGCAGGGCTTGATCTCAGAAACGGCAAGATCATGACCTGAGCTGAAATCAACAGTTGGATGCTTAATGTTTAACGCCACCCAGGCACCCCAGGAGCCCTTTGTTTTGCAGGAGCTTTTCCCTGTTCAGCCTAAACGGATGCATACTTCTGAGAGATACCCGCTGAAATCAAGAGTCAGATGTTTAACTGACTGAACCATCCAGGTGCCCCAAGCCAGAGGCTTTGGGGTAAAACACCTTTTATCAAAATGAGATGGAATCTCTTGGAATATGTATTTTTTACCTAAAAAATACATATTAAATCTATTTTTTAGCTAAAAAATACATGTGAAATAAAGGTTATGACATCCAGATCCTTAAAGACACAGAGCTTTGGATTTTGTCGTTAAAATGTCTTCCTGTGGTACTTTGATGAAGCTTTCTTGGATCCAGTTTCTATCTCTTTAGGTAGTCCTTGAATTTTATTTGGAAATGAGCCAGAAACCCAGACTGATAACTGGAGACTACCATCCGAAGACCAGACATGGGCTACAATAAATGCCCATCGAGCCACTGACACAGGATTTGCCCTGGAGTTTATCCGCTGTCCTCTTTGAATTATAGTGTTAGGCTGAAAGAACACTAGAGGTTAGGTAGCTCAGAGGCTCCCCCCAACTATTGGAGTATCAGAACCTCCCAAGAGATTTTAAAACACACATATTACTTAACTTTAGAACAGATGAACAGGTAGGAGAAGCAGCCACTAGCTTCTAGATCTTAATATCTACGAGAGAGCTAGGGGACCATTATTATGTTGAATAAAATGCACACTCTGTGCAGAGACTTTTCACCTGTCCACCCTACTGAAAGGCTTGAAAACATTTTTCACTGGGATGGAACGTGCTGGTTGTCCCCTCTTTCCGAGATGATGCGTTTCTTCCTCTTCAATCTGAACACTCCCCAAACTCATTTCATTGTAGCAAGATGAATCCCAGATGTACACGAAGTGAGGCAGCTTTCTTTACAACTGAACTTAATCTCTATTTCAAGCTTCCATTCTACCAGGGTATGGAGACCCAATCTCAGGCCACTCAGGAATACTTCTGAAGCCTTTTGAAACATCAAGACATCAGAGTGAGGATGTGGCATCATCTACACTGACTTGGCATCATCTACATTGCTAGCGTTCCTCATTCCTGAGGTCTACAGGCACTCCCACCTCCACCCACCGTGGTCCACTTCTCTGGGTTTGCATAGTGCCACCAATGCACTCATATTTGTAAATTCAAGACATACTTTTCATTCCCATCTTACTATGACACCTATCAGCTTTTGACCTAATTGACCTTTTCTCCTTAAACCACTTATTTCACTAGGCTTCCATACACACTCCCCACCCACTTTCCCTCTGGTCTTTCTTGCCAGTTTCTTTTTAAGCCTATCTGTGTATTTCTTCTCTCTCCATTTTCTCCCTAGAAGATAATTTTTATTCCCATTGTTTCATATACAATCTAATTCTGATGATTTAGATTTTATATCTTTGGGCCAGAGAGAACTTTCTTTTTAAGCCTATCTACATATTTCTTCTCTCTCACCATTCTCTCCCTAGAAGATGATTTTTATTTCCGTTGTTTCATATGCAATCAAATTTGGATGATTTAGAATTTATACCTTTGGGCCAGAGAGAACATCTCAACTTCATACCTGTATTCTCAATGGCCAATATTATGTCTCTAATGTCTCAAAGATACTTCTGAGAACAAATCCAAAAGTAAATTCAGGGTTATTGCTTCCATATTTTCCTTTTGTAGTTTTTCCACCTAGCATAGCACAGAGTATCTTCTTGTCATCTGTCCATTTGATTCCTTCTTCTACACGTCAAGTCCTATGACCTCTTTCCCCCAAGTATATCTTAAAGGTATCCACATCTCTCAGTCTCCACCACCATGACCTGAGTCCAGGCCATCATTGATTCCTTCCTGGACCACTTCGATGATCTCCTACTTGGTGACCTGCATCCATTCTTGTCTTTTCCCGATTCCTTCTCTACAGAGAAACCAGAATGATCTCCTAAAAATAACTCTAATTACATTTCACCCTTCCAAAAGTTCTTCAGAAGATTTGTGGTTGCCCTTAGAATAATGTCTGTAACATTTAACATAACCTAAAGGACCTGTATGATGTCATCCCTGACTTCATTTCCTGCATCATCTTATGTTATTGATCTCCCAATCATTATGACCAGACACACTTTTCTGCCAAGTTCTTACATATTTCAGAGTGTTGGCACTTTCCTTGGAGTTTTTAGCTTCCCTCTAGTGTAATGGTCTCCATCATCTTCCTTGTTTGCCTACACAATCCTACCCATTATTTGCCTTATCTGGGTCAACAGTCTTCCCCAAACTCTTAAACTACACTCCTTGTTTTACACTTTCACGGTAGCATAAGTACAGCATTTATGTAATGCCTCCCTCATTCATTACAGCATACAGGCACAGTGCCTGGCTAGTAGTAGGCTCTCAGTAAACAGTTACTGAACACACAAACATACAACCTGTAGTCGTTTCTTGTGGGTGCCATAATGTATTACCAGAAACTTGGTAGGTTAGAACAATAGAAATTTATTCTCTCACAGTTCTGAAGGCTGGAAGTCTGGAATCAAGGTGTCAGCAGGAGCATGTTCCTTATGAAGGCTCTACATAAGGTCCCTTCCTTGCTTCCTCCAAGTTCTGGAGACTCCAGGTGTTCCTTGGCTTGTGGCTGTGTAGCTTCAGTCTCTGCCTCTGTCTTTATGTGGCTGTGTTCTCCTTGTGTCTCTTCATGTCCTCTCCTCTTCTTAGAAGGCATCAGTTATTGGATTTAAGGCCCCCAAGAAGCACAGATGATTTCATCTGGAGATTGTTAATTAATTACATCTGAAAAGATGTGATATTCTGAAGTTCCAGGTGGACATGACTTTGGGGGGTTGCTATTCACCCCGCTACACAGCCCATCCCCTAGTATTGCTTGCTTTTTCTTTTCCTTCTGCTGGCCCCTCATCAGCTGGCTTTCATTAGAAAAGCTGTTCCATCGTTAACATTTATAGCAGAATCTCTTTCAGCTGCTCAATTAGAGCTTAATTCCTGAAATCAAAATAACACCTTAGGGGGGAAAAGTCCCCTGTGATTATTCCTATTGGTAAAGCAGGGAATATCTTTAGAAAATAGATATACTCTGGAGAAGAAAGACAATTATTTAGCTTTCCAAAAGGCTGAGCCAAAAGATGTCACATGGTACCCTTCTTTTATGTGCCTTGTTTCCAAACAAGAAGTCAACTTAAACATAATATTGACTTCAATTATATGTGTGAATGCAAAAAAAGAAGTGTACGATTTTTGAAATCCACAGTCATGTAACCAGCTGTGAATAATGAAGGGGAGAAAAACTCTCACTTGGCCCCAAACAAGCATAAACACAGCTAACTTTGCACTTTGCAGATGTGTCTGGGGATGAACATTTTATGACACGGATCTTCCCATTTATAAAGAGAGCCAACCAGAAGAACTCAGGGCACCAAATTTATTGAGGAATCCCAACTCCCTGTCCCCAACTTATTACCCAGGAAATATCATAATGACTTTTATGTTTCTAATATGGATTGTATTTTCAGTATATGCCATGCCTCATATAACCCCTGGCCCTGGCCTTGCTAGAATTCCACCTTTGATGGTCACATGTAACCACCACAAGAAGATGCTGCTCAGGGCTGGCAAACTTTGGTGATGATCTTCCAGCCTTATGTTCTGGTGGCAATAATGATGAATGCATATCATTTTTTAAGTGATTTCAGGATATATTTTTAAAATAAAATTAATTGTTCTTGCCTTCCAAGTTTAAGGGATTTACAAACATTTACTAAGCATGGGACACACTGGGTGCCAGGCAGAGGGCGGGCAGAGGCTATTAAGGGCTGGTTCCTGACATCAAGGAGCCCGAGTTTCACAGGGGAAACAGACATGTAAATAAGTAACTATGACACCGAGGGAACTGTAAATAATAGAACTCTTCACCTAGTTTAGAAATAGTACCCCAAACAGAACACAACAAATAAGCAACAACAAAAAAAGGAATGTGTTGAATCTATTTATATGCAAAGCAGAGAAAGCTTCCCAGAGGAGGTATCTGAACAGAGTTTAAAGAATGAATGGGAATTTTTCCAGACAGGAGGTCTGGGGAAGGGTGGAGAGAGGGAAGCAGCAGCAATTCTGGGAAAGGGAATTCAATGTGCAGAAGCAGGAGACAGGAACAACAGGGATTGTCCTGGGATAGGAATTGTTTGACGATACTGGGACCTAAAGTGAATTCGGTGACCTGAGGATTGTCAATAGAGGTAGACAAGGCGAGATATGGAAGTCTTGTACGTCGTGCTAAGGACCATGGACTTAGACCAGTGAGAATTTGCTGAAGATATTTAAGGTGTACGTGGGGGGGAGGGAGGGTGGTAGTGGTGGGGTGGTTGTGGGGAGGTATCGTCATATTTAACTCATCAATCTCATTCCCATACTATTGAAACAGCACTACACGGTAAAATCACCTTTGTTGACACTGACAAAATTGTAGTCCAATAACCAAAAGTGAGCTTATTATATTCTTGCATATCAAATTAAGGAAATACTATGTCAGATTTAAAGCATAAAAGACTTTGTAGCCACATGGTGACAATTATATATTCTTATGCATGCTTTAAAATGCATTAAATAGGGTGCGATACTCATAAACTGTGAAGTTATTCTTTTTTAAAATTAAAAAAAATATTTATCTATTTTGAGAGACAGAGAGAGAAAGAGAAGGTGAGCCTGAGTGGGGGCGAGGCAGAGAGAGAGGAAGAGAGAATCCCAAGCAGATTCCACACCATCAGCACAAAGCCTGACACGGAGTTCGATCTCACCAACCATGAGATAATGACCTGAGCCCAGATCAAGAGTTGGACACTTAACCGACTGCACCACCCAGGTACTCCTGTGAAGTTATTCTTATATCCAATTCTTTGATTTTATTTTGAATTTCAGATGAAATTATTCAGACGACAAATCAGTATCATAGTGAACATAAAAATTTTAATAAAAATTAAGATAGCTAATGTTTATGGATGCCATTGTTAATAACATTTCTTAAAAACATAAAATTCACCTTTTCAAAGAAAATTCTTAATTGTCATCACATATCATCCAGTAAAATATATTCAAATATCTCCTCCTTTGGTTGGTGCCAATGAATGATCACTGTCCTCTAAGTAACGGACTACCCATATCTGTCCAGAAGAACTAAGTGAGTATAAGTCACAAAATACAATTCCTTTCACTTGTATACTGCTTTGGAATTTGTAAAGGACTTTAATGTATATTATTAAGGCATGTGTCTGACACACAGGTGTGGCCACATGAGTGAGTTGCTTTACTAAACAAGTTTAGTTCTTGTCTGAAAATTAAGGGTGTTTGTTCAAAAAGAATTTAGTTTGTCTGGGTTCAACCTCCAAACCAGTGTGAAATGCTTCTGGCTCTCCTGCTCTTCTCAGAATGAGTAAAACAGACTTTGAATTCCCCAGGGCAAAAATAACTGCACACTCCACTGTCCTGTAGGGCCTTGGACAGGAGACTCTAACGCTCAGGCCACCAGGAAAAGTCTCATTCCAGGATGCATTTGATTTTTGAAAAACAGATCAAGTGAATCAACTACAGTGAGAAGCCTTGTAAAAATCTATAATTAATTTATTCATTCTTTCTGAGGGTTTATGTGGCAGCCTCGTAAGGCCTTGTGTCTGAAGCTAGAGGGGGATCAAAAGAGATGTCAGAAATGTAGATTTACCAACAACTATTGCATGGTACACTCACAATGGGTAGGTTCCACAGTAGTATAGTAAATTATACTTTCAACAAGCTGTTGAGGAAGGGGGCGGTGGGGAAGGACAGAGGAAGGACGAGAGGTGGACCAACTTACCAAATGTTGCAATGGGATTCCAAAAGGAAGGGGGCAGCATGGAATGAGTCACTTTCCCCAAATTTGAATCATTCATTGATAACTACAATGTCTGCCTTATCACGTAACCTCTGTACTTATACGTATTGAATAGTTCTGTATGGTTGGCTATTATGTTTTTTAAATCCACCAGCTTTATTGTTAATAGTTCTTTTAAAACCAGATTGTCTTTTTTTTTTAAACCTAAATGAATACATTTAAATGGGAAAAAGAAAAAGAGACATAAGAGACACTCTTGCCCTCTAGGAGCTGACAGTGTACTTAGAGGAGATAATATATGTAAATATGCATCTAGGTAAAGCAAATTATATAACAAGTCAAATTTTATATAATTAAGTGCCATAATTCATGAGCAGGAAATAAACATAGAAATTGAGAGAGGTGAGATTAATGAGTTCTTTGTTTTGAGGAGAGTGAATCATAGATCTTGGGCTTGAGCTGGGCATTGTAGAATGGGTAAGATTTGGAAAGGTGGAGGAAATGAATTTCATCCAATATGTATCTTTGTGCTCTATTATATGTTAAACACATTATGGATAATTTACACACAGAAGCACATAATTACCTTACTTAAATGCCATAGTAGTCATGTAAAAGAGAAACTATTACCCACAGCTTACACAGGAAGAAATTAGGGCTCAGAGGAGTTAATAGACAAATTCAAGCTCACACAATTTGAAAGTGGTTCTTTTTGGGCTCCTGCACTAAATTCCAATGGGGGTTCCCTCCTACCCAACACCAGACACCCAGTTCTTAGGGTGTCTGAGAATTCAACTCACTTCTGACACTATCTGCCTGGAGATTGCATCAGATTCCACAGGTTAAGGGCTCAGTCCTATGAGACTGCACCTTCACCCCCACTTCAGATGCCAGTCACAAGCCCCAGCCTGTTACCTGGGCTTCTAACCTATGGGCTACAGATCGGACATTCCAACCACCTCCTCCCTATGTTCTTTTAATTTACCAGAGTGGCTCACAGAACTTAGGAAAATTCTTACTTATGTTTACCAGTTTACTAAAGGATATGAAGAAATACATGGAATGAGGTATGGGGAAAGGATGTGGAACTTCCACACCCTCTCCAGGCATGCCACTCTCCCCAATCTCTTTGTGTTCACCAACCTGGAGGCTCTCTGAACCCAGTTCTCTTGGGATTTTATGGAGGCTTCATTCCATAGTAAATGATTCAGTAAGTCATTGGCCATTGGTTGATTCAAACTCCAGCCCATCTCCCCTCTCCAGAGGTGGGTGAGGGGTGGAGAGGTGGGTTTGAAGGACTGAAAGTTTCAGCCCTTTAATCACATGGTTGATCCTCTTGACAACCACCCCCTGGGTGGGATGCAAAAGTCACCTTCATTAATAAAACATAAGACATCTTTATCACCCTCAACATTTAGGAAAATCCAAGGGTTTTGGGAGCTGTGAGCCAAGAACCATAGAAAAAGACCAAATACATACAAGAAATACATTTTGGTCATCTGAACGAATAGATATTTCTCACAAATCACAGTACTGCCATGGTAAGACTAGATTTCAATTCGATGACTGACGACAAAGCAATGTTTCTTTTGGAGCGAAGAACGTTTTAGGTAGGAAGAAACAATCTGAGTGCGGGCGTGAAGTCATGTGTATTGCATGTGAGAAGCCTGTCCTGCTGGGAATAGAAAGTTCTCAAAAAAGTAACTCATCATCTGTCTCCACAGAATTATGACCTACTATAATGATGTGTCTTTCCATAGGGGAGAAAAAGGATGTTTACTATTGAAAGAGAAAGCAGACCTGAATCCCAGGGATTTCTATACCCAGCTTTCTGGATGATTTAAGACTGTGTAGTTCTCTTTAGCAGCACTTTATTCTTTAATATGATTGTACTTTTTTTTTTCTCCATGGTGGTGCGTTTCTTCAGGATAATAACTAGTCTACTACAAACATTTATTATTTCATATGCCAGTTGTGGCTCAACAGAAAGAAGTAGCTAGGTAAGAGTTTAAAAACTCCCTATCCACACACGTGCACATGCATGCTTGCACACACAGACATATGCACACCTGGGTGCACACACACACACACACACACAGCCATTTGAGGACACGTGAAAAAGGGCATCACTTGTACCTTTGCAGTGAAAATTTACGTAAATTGTGGCATGAGCAAATAGAATTCATTTTTGCTGTAAGAATTAACAATAATATTTTCATCCTAATTCTCATCATCCAATCTCAGAGGTAGTCTGTAGAAATGAATATATATAGGCGTAAGTTTTTAGATTTTTTAACAGCACTTTCAAATGGTATTTTTTGCATTTAACTTTGAGTTTAAAATGATACATGACTTATTATTCAACTTAGAAAATATGGAAAGACATAAAGAAAATAAAAATTATCGCAAAAGCTAAAACTCACAGAAAACTTGTATTAATTTTTGGCTACCACGTACATTTATCTAAGACCAGGTTGTGCTTTTTGTATGACTTTAGACATAAGAATGGTCTTTACAGTTTTGAAGGGCTGCTAGTAAGCAAAGAAGAACATGTGACAGAAAGCATACCTGTCTTGCAAAAGTTAAAATATTCACTCTCTGGCCTTGTGCAGAAAAAGTTTGCCATCCCCTGATTTAAGATAATTGCAGATCAAGTTTTTAAAATAAAATCAGGACCATCCTGGAGATCACATATTTAAGAACATATTTATAATCATTTTCTCCTGTTTTTCTAGAACATTTTTTATGGGCTATCTAGAACTGCTCTGTAAGATATACTGTGATTTATTTAGCCAGTCTCTTATTGTTAAATATTTATTAGGGTGGTTCTAATTTTTGCTTTTATAACGCTGAGATAAATATCTTTGTATTCAAATAATTTTGGACATCTTTCAATGTTTCCTTAGGAAGAGCTCCTGGATATGTAATTGATGAGTTAGAGGAAATGAAATATTTTTAAGGCTCTTCATTCATATTTCAAAATTACATTCTAGAAAGATTGTATCAGTTTAAACTCCAACCGTCTTTGAGAATTCCACTTCTCCTCACTAACTACCAGACCAATTCCTCATAAACTATGTGTCCTATCTTTAAATTTATAAGGGTCTTTATATACTTGTCAATTTCTTGTGCAAAAAAAATGTTTTTTCATTAATTTCATTGAAATCAGGTTGACATTTTATGTTTATTGACTGTATTTTTCCTTTTGTAAATTACTTTTAAAAATAACTCGAACACTTTTATTGGGATATTTACTATTTTTCTTGTTACTTTAGAAGAATTCTCTTTTCATATTAATAATATAAATTCTGGTACGTATGTTGTAAATGTTTTCCCTAATTATTATGGATCCTTTAATATGTTTCAAGATTTGGCACAGTCTAATTTATCAGTTTTTTGCCTTATTGTTTCTTTTTTTGTTTTTATGTTAGAAATGCCCTCCAATGCAGATTATTTCTTTTTTTTAATTTAATTTTTCAATCTACTATTGTTTTATTTTGCTTTGTAGTGTGAGGTAAAGATATTCTTGTTGTTGCTGTTGTTCAAGTGATTAATCAATTGTCCCAGAATCTTTCAAAATATAATCCAGATATTTTCCCCACTGATATGAAAAGCCATCAATATTTGAGAATGTTTTCGGACTTTTTCTTCTATGTCATTTCTGTTTGTCTTTATATAAGTTGTATCTCTATGTTAATTAGAACTGCAATGCATTTTTTACTATCTTTAGATGTCTTCCTTCTTATCATTTGAAAAAATATAGTCTTCCAGATGAACTATAACACCATTATGTAGATTTCCCTTTTCTCATAAATTAATGCAGCATAACTGTTATTTTTACAGTAGTCACTCAGAATTTCTCCCCGCAAAAATCTTTTTACGTCTGTCCCTCAATGCCGTTTTATTGCCTAGATATGCGGGGAGAAATATAATCATCTTGTGCCAGTTTATTTGAGAAGGGAATGCTTCTTCCCACTCTATGACACTCACCAGTATAACTGCTGGCTTCCCCATAACCTTTCTCACGTCAGGGACGTGGACTAAACTACTGATAAAATTGGAAAGAATAGACTGGGGATACCCAACTTAATTCCAGCTTTCTCCATCTCCGGAGCAAGCAGCTGACAGGAAGCAGACCTCCTCAGCTCCAGTGAAGAAGGGTTTTTCTGATCACGGAAGGCAGGTGGGGAAGGGACGGGGGCCGTCATCATCACCCAGCCCCTGCCTGAGATGGGGCCGCTGAGTCTGATCCTCGTGTTTAGTTAGCAGGTCCATTGGGCTCAAAATACCGTATATGCTATCTTCCCCGGCCTATCCTTGGTCGCGAATAAAAGTCACATTTTGCTTTAATCGGCTAACTCTCATCTGAGTCCTCAACTGGCTCGGAATTCACGGGGGCAAGAAGAATACTTTCTTGGTTTTCATTAGTAGCAGTCTCTTCGCCATTCTTTTTGTTTACTTTTGTCGGTTGTCGTTCTCTTGTGAGGACAGAAACCAAAATGCCATGGGTAAAATGCTTTAAGGAATGTGCTATATAAGAAACGTGCTGTCGTTTTGCAACATCAGCAGAGCCCAATTCCCATTGTTGACACTTTGTGCAGCCTAGTAAACACATACTTCTTCATTTAGCTCACCTTCTACGTATTTCTCCGACATTACCCACACTATTGCTTTAGTGTGTCATATTTGATGCATTCCGTCATTCTGGGACAGACTTGAAGTTCGTCCTCCAAATCCAGTCTGCAGCAAGAGCCCTTCTGGTTGCATATCCAGTCCCAGTGATGGTCAGAAAGAATGTTTAGAGACAGGCTGCATTGATCATTTCTGTTATCATAATTTGAGATAGTTTGCAGAATTTATTTTTCTCTTAAGACAGGGTTTAGAGAAGAGCAGAGCAAAAAATTAGATTTTATAGTGATGAATGTAGGAAAAGATCTATAGATAATCAGACCACAGGAACATTTAGTTCACTGCTCAGGATAGTTTGTCCCATTTCATGGCAGCAGAGAACAACTTGGCAATGATAGCAATTTTTTTTTCTCTTGGCTAAAAATCATGAATTTATTCTGAAAGCCAGTGTTGATGCTTTTCATGTCCTTATTGTGAATCTGTTCCCATACCGAAGTTGATATCACTTTCAGCTTTGTTTTGTGCTCTATTTCCTTCCCTGAATTGCTGGAACACAACACAGTGTTTTCTGTTGGGCACCACAGAAAAACTTCCTTTGATTTGTTAGTTTTCATAAGTGGGTTCTAATGAATGTTTTATGCAAGATATCGATTCGGCTAGTTGATTTTTAAAAACCAGGTGCTGGGGGCGCCTGGGTGGCTCAGTCGGTTGAGTGTCGGACCTCGGCTCAGGTCACGATCTCATCGTTGGTGAGTTCGAGCCCTGTGTCGCAGGCTCTGTGCTGACTGCTCGCTCAGAGTTCGCAGCCTGCTTCAAATTCTGTGTCTCCCTCTCTCTCTGCCCCTCCCCTGCTTGCGCTCTCGCGCTCTCTCTCTCTCTCTCTCTCAAAAATAAATAAACATTAAAAAATAAAAATCAAGTTCTGAATGAGGTTACTGTACAATTGACCCTATTTTGCAGGTGGCCATTGCCACCGTATTGCTAAAACGGACTCACCTTGGCTACGGCTACTCGGTTCAACATTTCAGTTCCATAAACATTCATCGAGTGTTTCTTAGGCACCATACACCATGCAAGGCCAGAAACACATGCACATCCCCCTAGGGGTCAATCAAGTAAATGGTCACTTTGAAATCAGTTTAATTTGTTAGCATCATAAAAATATTTTTTATCTGTTTAGGGCGTTTCTTTTCTATTCCCTGCAAACTACAGCTAATTGTCATGTTCCTTATTTGTTTGAGGAATTTCTACGTACTGGGTAAAGGCCTGATAACAAGGAACATCATGGATCGGGCATTTGGGGATTAAGAGTTTTAGTAAATGACAAAATTTTTGGAAATCCACACCTTTTAAATTCTGAGCAGAAACTAGCATGACTTAGAGTATGGATTCCTCTGATTGTGCTTCCTTTCCCATCAGGTTTCTATTCTAGGAAGGAGAGTTTCATGGAAGTCCAGGAAGAAGTGTGTATATGGCCTTAGGTCTCAGTTAACAACCTTGTCTAATGCAGCTGGATAATGAACCTAAGAAGCAGGGCAGAAGGCAAGTTCAAATCCTCCTGGTTTTGGTTACACACACGTGCGGGCCCACACACACACACACACACACACACACTATACACACACACACACACACACACACTACAGAATAACTCTGAATAAAATAAGTTATAATAAAGTAAGAAATGAACTATTAATATCAGGAAAAGGGTCTATCAGTATTGCATTTATTTATGTATGTATGTATTTATTTAATTTTATTTTTGAGAGAGAGAGAGAGCAGGGGAGGGGCAGACAGATCGGGACCAGAGAATTCTAAGCAGGCTCTGTGTTGCTATCACAGAGCCTGATGTGGGGCTTAAACCCACAAAACGTGAGATCATGACCTGAGCCCAAATCAGGAGTTGGACGCTCAACCACCTGAGCCACCTAGGCACCCACCCTATCAGTATTGCTTTTAAAAAGGCCCTTAATGATTCTAAATACCACATAAGCTTTCACAGACGCCTGTGTTCAAACATAGTACAATTATCCAATAGGAACAAACTATACTACTCATCATGTAACAAGTACTGTCACCCTTTAACTCTTTTCTAGAAAAGGAGGGGATGATGTCCCCATTCATTTATTTTTTTCAACACTTATGTGAGACTTATTATGTGCCAGATTGCATGAAAAATGCCACAGATATAAATTAAAATCAGGTTTCTAGCCCTGGAGGGTAACATTCTGTTTGGAAAGACAGACATCTAAATTTACAAAAACAGTTTTACATAATTTGTGCTATAACAATGGCTATTAGTGTTAATGTAAATTTAATACATTGTATATTTTGCCTTAAAATTGTCAAAGCTGGTAGGTGCCAGAGGGGAGGTGGGGGGGGGGGGATGAAATAGATAAAGGGGCTTAGGAGTACACTTACCATGATGAGCACTGAGAAATGTATAGAATTGGTGAATCACTATATCGTACACCTGAAACTAACAGGACACTGTATGTGAAATATACTGGAATTACAAAAATAAATAGTTTTTTGAAATCGTCCAAAACAACAAATCAAAACAGTTAGGAGAAAGTAATAATTGCAAAGTTTGTTAATTCTTGTGTATCAAGGAATCTCCTCAGTGGGGAGAACATTCCTCTAGAGCTTTGTCTTCCCCAAGGATCCCTAAAATGGTTGAAACTTTATAAATACCTTATTTATGCTCCCGTGTATGAGATCCTTGGGCTTTCTATTTCACAAATAGCTTACCTTTACTGAACAATTATTATGTGGAAGCGTCTATGCAGGCATTATCTTATTTAGGCCTCATAGCAATCCTAAAATGTAGAGTTTTACAGATGAGGTGCCCAAGGCTTGGCAAGGTTGGGTAACTTGTTCAGGATTTCACAACTAGTAAATGACAAAGCAAATATTTGAACCAAGGTCTGTCTGCCTTAGTACAAAACCCTGCTTTTAACCTCTAGATTTATTGCCTCTTATTTTGTATAGAAAGTTTCCATCAGCTTGTCTTCATTCCTGAGAAATGAATGGGAAAATCCAAATAAAAGGAATAGAGTATAGAGTGTCTGTTGGTAATTAAGTACATTGGAAACTGTTTAAATTGTAGGGAACCATAAAAGAACGTGTAAGGAAGGGGTCTCCATTAATGTGCATCTTTGTGGGAACTGATTTGCTCCATTGAAATACACTTTATTCCCCAACCCAATAAAGCAAGAGTTGGATCAGTGCTTCCTGTCTACTTTCTAACAATGTCTTTCTACCCTTGCCTTGAAGAAAGCAGTGAGAGTGAGGCGTTCAAAAACTTGCTGGTTCAGAGTGAGAAATCTGATGGGAAACCAGTTCTCTGAAATGGATCATTTCTTAGAATACCCAAGGCATTGTACAGGAAGAAAATGAGTCTGGCTGGTGAGCCTATTTATAAAGTAAAGCTTTTGATGAAAATGTATCTTGCAGCACATCTGGTTTGATTTAGCAAAGTCCACAGAAAGAGTGTATTTGCCTTAGAAGCCTCATCCTTAGGGGCTTAAGCATCCTGAATTATCCATGAATATTATCAAGGCATGAATAATACAGTGTTCTTGCCTTTATTAGCTACCTAAATCACTAGTCATGAGCATTTATTTTTGATGTGTCATGTTACTTTTCTGATGAGTCATGTTACATTATGCACTCTTTGGCAGGGACGAGGCATGTCATTTTGCAGAAGCGAGTTACAGCCGGACGCTGAAACAACGCATAAAATAAAATAGCCAGTCAGAAAACTCACCTGATCAATAGACCTAAAATATCAAAGAGCTACAATAAAAAGTACAGAATACTCACATTGCGTGTGAGCAAACAACCCTCATCCAGGATACTTTTCACTTTACAATCTCTTCCAGGACTAGAAAGGAGAACCGAGTTTTCAGTTTCCAACATGCTTTCCCAACATATCACTCTGCTTGAAAACAATGAATCACTTCCCTTTTCCCAAATGCCAAACAACACGTGAGACTGAAAAGAGCCCAGCTTGGAGTCAGAAAAACGTGGGTTAAAAATCCAGGCAGGCCATTTACTACTTCCGACTTCAGCCGAGTTAGCTATGTTCTCCTAGCTTTTGTAGCCTCCATGTAAAAGTGTGCAGAGTGACCGTGTATTTTGAAAGGGATAACAGATGTAGGATGTCTTGCACAATGTCTGTGGAGTCAGTCACTAAGTGGCGGGGGCGTTTCCACCGGTGTCTTGTCCTTTCAGAGATAGAACAACAAGATGCCTCTCTCCATGTGTTGCATTTACTTAATTCAACCAACATTTTATCTCTCTTTTTAGAGTATCGGTCATGAAATAGTATGAAAAGGTGGCACGGCATATAAGCTATGGGTCAGAACTACTAGTCACGTATGTCCACAGATGAAACATTTGATCTGTCTGGAGTTCCATTTCTCTATAATATGTGGGAATTGGAAATCGTCCTAAAGGTTCCTTCCATCTTTGACTTGGCTATAATCTTATGATTCAAACTTTCAAGAGAAATAAAGTCAGATCAAGGAAACGTTGGGTCCCTGATTACTCCATTGAATACCAATATAATTTGGTATCTGATGACGGATTTCTGTAGTCAGAGAGGAGACTTAGCAAATGGGCGCCCAGGCTGGAGACACAGTAAGGGTAAAAATGAGTGGTTGAAGAGAAACAAAATGGTTCCTTATCTGATTGTGACTCTTTGTCAGTATAGGGAATCTTATGGGCATATTGAATATTCCTCTAGAGTTATGATAAAGTTGTGATAGCTACTTGATATTTATCACAAAAGCTTGAGATAAATGACATGAAATTAAAAATGGCTAAAAACTAAGACTATTATTAAACTTAGGCCCTATTGTTTTACCATTACAATGAACAATAATCATAATCATGTTGATGTTGGTAAGCATCAACAGTATTCAATATCGAACATATGTTATGTTTGTCATGTTCACCAAATACAATGTGTATTCTTTAAAGTAAAGCACTTATTTCACAGAGAAAATAACCACCGGAGGAAGACTCTGCCCTTAGGAGGGAGGGATCACATTTTCTGAAATAGTAAATCTACACAGGAGACTGGGAAGCAGGAGGGGAAATGTGGCACTAATTTTAAACGTTCAGACTTTTGAAAAAAATATGTGGGTAGTGGACCCCTGAAACTCTGGAGCACTTCCTCCAGCTTCAGCATTCTGGAGCCCTGGTGACTTGGCTACTGGTACTTACAGTCTTGGTAATAATGACTAGCAACACCCTGAAAGTCTACTTTTATCTGTAAAATAAGGGATAGTAAGACTCTCGACCTGATTAAATTTCTACAAGGATTAAATAAGATACAGCTTTGCACATAATGGGTACTCAATCGGCATAAGCTATTATTAGTAGTCATGATAATATACTGCCAAGGAGTATTTGGAAACTCTAGAAATCAAAGCTTCCAATGATCTCATATCTAGGAGTCTAAATAAGATATTTGTAAACCTTCAACCATGCTAGGGTTTGGGTGGGTTTTTTTCTGGTAGATATTAAACTAAGGATATAAAACCGTTATGTCTCTTGAGAAGATTCTTTGTATACTCTAGAATGAAGAATATTTTTAATGAATGTAAGTTCCTACAATCCTTTTTTGAGAACTCATAGATCGGAAAGGGGTGAAGTAAGGGCAGACTGTGATACTCAGGACTTTTGGACCAATAAATTACATGTGGAAGTTCCTTAGAATGCACCGTATGAATTATAATGCAGGAAAGAGCAATCCTGGCTCTTGATTGGCCTTCTTAAGTTTAAGGCACAGAGATGAGCTGAACCATGACAAAGGAATTACCTAGAAGGGGCTATCCTTTGCTTGCTTTTCTGTGATAACACCAATGAAACAACTCAAGTAAAGAAATGGACGTCCTTCCAGGTGAAAGCAGCCACACTCTGTGTAATGTAAGCAATGTTTTTTCTTGCAAGAACTTTCTGAACAGTTGATTTACCATGTAGGATTTGCTTCTGAAAATTCAGGTAAAACTATTAATCCGTTAGGAGATTTTCAAGCTTCAGAATAACAAAGTTGTTTGACATCTTTCTTGAGAGCTATAAAAACATGTTTATAAGATGTTTGCTTCTTAAACAAGCACTTAAGGAATTTCGTGTCATTTGGTATCAATGAAGATAAAACTACTATTCGCTGTTTGAGTCAGGGATCAAATAGCAGAAAAGCATGAATAAAATCTCAGTTGAGTATATATATATAATAACGAGTAAAGAAATAACTGAATTTCAACCAACTCAAATTGAATTTGAAGATAAGAAAGTTGTTTCTTGAAGTGACATTTTTTTTTTTAAATACAAATTGCATGGTTCCCTTCGATGCTAATTTTGTGACTTGTAAAGTTCTGTTTTTCTTCCTTGTCTTCAGGATTGAACTGAGCATCTTATAAGAGATTAGCAAAGGCAACCAAAAACATTTCATTGCTTGGTTTTGTTTGGTTTTGACTGCTTCAATACCACCACCCTGATTCTCCCATTCTGGCTCCTCTGGACATAATAAAGCTTCTCCTGGAGTCACAGAAGCCAAGATAATCTCACCACTGCTCTTGAAGAGAGAGAGGTAGAATTCTCTCCTCTGTATACTCAGCAGTGTTTCTCTTCAAGGACCACCCAGTCTCCACCAAGTGCCATGTGGAGAGATACATTTTTTAATCCATTTGAGTGTCAACAGACAAATGGATGTATGCTACTAATTTTGTGTTAGACTGGGCATTATATTTCATAATATTCTAAATCTATGATAAATATTATATATTTGTGGAGTATAAGTTGATGTTTACTAGAAGAGTTCCTTCACAGACAGGAAGTCACAGGGAATTTTAGGGATAGTTTTTCATTATTTTGAAATAGTCCAGTAGTTTCCTAGGGAGTCAGATACCCTAGACCAGGGCCTATTGTTTTCCTGGTAAGATCCTATAGTAGAAAAACTAATCCTAAAACACCACCTGATGTCTTTTTAGTTTCCGGTAGCTCCTAGAGTTTCTTAGTTGACCTATGCATGACTTTCACTTACGGAATTAGTGACATTCATAGCTTCAAAGAGAAGACAGAACCAGGCTTTCACAAGGAAACTGAGCTCTGAACTTCAGACTGAGTTTTTCAGAGCCCTTAACCGAGGTAATGATCTGAAAACTCAAAGAACATTTGATTTGTAAGGTCATGTTTATAAGAAAGACATGTTTGGGGGGAATCTAAAAACATGTTTTGCCTGGGTGTTATTTAATTTTTTTTCATGTTTATTTATTTATTTTGAGAGAGAGAGAGAGAGAGAGAGAACATGAGCAGGGGAGGGGTAGACAAAGAAGGAGAAAGAGAATCCCAAGCAGGCTCTGCACTGTCAGCGCACAGCCTGATGAGGGGCTCAAACCCACGAACTGTGATATTATGACCTGAGCTAAAATCAAGAGTCAGATGGTTAACTGACAGAGTCACCCAGGCACCCCTGCCTGGGTGTTATTTTAAAACTGAAACTAAGACTCTTTGGTCTATTAGTTCAGTGAACAGGCTGAGGGGAGCAGGTGGAAGGAGGCAAAGGAATAGGCTGTGATTTCCTTTAGCTTAAAGCAGTGGACCAGAATATGGGTGAGTGTAGGGCTTTAGAAGAAGATGAGGCTAAATGAGGGAGGCAGAGGTCAGATGATAAAGCATCTTTCATGCCGTTCTAAGGAATTCGGTTTTGATTCCAAAGGGTAGTAGGGATCCATGGAAAGATATAATGCTGAATAATACAGTAGGTTTTCTTTTAGGAAGATTTCTCTGGTAGAAGTGAGGATAATTTTTTAAGAGACGTGGGTGTTGAGTTATGGTGTTAGGAAGTTAGGAGGTGCAATAATCCAGAAAAGGCATAAAGAGGGCTTAAATTAAGATAGTAGAAGTGGGGAGGAAACTTTTAGGACAGATTATTTAGGCATAAAATTTGTAGGACCCCATGACTGAGGATGTAGGATAAAGAAGGAAGAGAAGGTTTATGGAATGACTCCCACGTTTCTGTCTTAAATAGTGGTTATGCCATTCATGAAGCAATAGAACTGAGGGCAGAAAATGATGTTGGGGAAAAACAAAAGAAAATGATGTCAGCATGGTGGGGTAGAGTTGAAGACATTATGAGTTTGGAACAGTTTAAGTTTGAGGAGATAGTTTTCAGGTTTGAGGAGGTAGTTGAAAGGAGCTGAGGATTGAGATTTGAGAATCTAAATTTGGTAGCAGAGAATGCCAAACACCTGGGTGGGATTATTACCTACATACCCTCTCCCACTCTGATCCAATATTGTTTCTATCTCTTTTTCTGGAGAAGAAATTACCTTCAGGTTTTCACCCAGTATAGAATGGCATATACTTGGTAAAGTGCCTTGAATTTGTTCAGGGCACAAGAATCAGGTAAATATGTCCATTATTTTCCAAAACAATTTCAATATATATCTGTGACTGATTCACTGTAAGCCCTTACAAGTTAGGAAAAAATAGATTTATGTATCTTCCAATCATACAAATTATCTTTGTATGCCCAGTCTTCATTCTCTTGACTGAGTTCTTAGGGAAGCATTTCGAAGTAGACTCAAAATCTAGTTTAACTCCCTTTCCAGGTGAAGAACTTCAGCGCCCCTCCAGAAGGTCATCCTCCCGCTAGGACTCCCTATTTCCCTCTTCCTTCACTTACCTACTGCTTAGCTCTTTTCACCTCCAGTTCCTTCTGGATTATCCGTATTCATTCTTTTCTATTTCCTTTCCTCAATACTTCTTCTAAGCATTCTAGATAACAAGTTCTCACCCAGGGCAAGTTAGATGATGACAATCCATGTCAATAATATTTGATATCTTTATATAGGAAAGGTGTGTTCTCTTAGGGTCATCATAAGCAAATACCATTCTCGATACCCTTTAAAAATTGCAAGAGGAACATTTTTAACGTTTTATTTGTTATGTGAATTCTTGCACATTGGAAGAGTCTGATGGGTGTTTTTGTATCTACAACATGGTGTTGAAGTTGAGTCTGGATGATGTATAGTGGTACTGATATATTTTTTATGCTTCATGTACTAAATTTTTAAAAAGTTACACCTGCAGATTTTTATCTGTGTTCCATCAGCATAAATGCTCCAGGATCAGCACTTTTCAGTTCTCCCATGAAAAGTGATGAGGTCTTGCAAGGGCTGGGGTCATATGATCTGTCTCAGTGCTGTCTTAAACGGTGCCAGAAGCTAGGGCATAAAGTGAGTGCTATTTTGGCCACACTTTATTGAATTCCCTCTCCAGATGCTCTACATATTTCACTGCAGAATTAGCAACAGCAATCATTGTGGAAGATCATAAATGTCCCAACTCCTCTCTCAATCCCCAAACCAGTTCACAGCTACTACTAGCTGAAGATGATGACAAACTTATTCCATCCACCTGACAGTGCAAAATGGCCATGTGCTTGAGAGCTGTGGGGTGCCAAGGGGGAGAGGAGGGAGGTTAAGGGGAGCATCCCGGGAGTGCAAAAAGTTTGGCTTTGAAGTCTGAGACTTTTCCTTGCTCAACATTCTGTGGGTTTTATAGGGCCTAAGAGGGTAGCCAATAACCCTCCACCATGCTTCATACCCTGAGTCCCAAGCTGGACTTGTCATTTTCGTTCCAAACTCACATAATCTTCCTGCAAGCTTTTGCATCCAAATCCATTTTAGCAGGTGATTTGCATAGCCAAACATTTCTTGCAAACTCTCTCTGGGGTGAGTTTACCTGGGAATCTCTACGGTGTCATCTGAAATAAAGTGACCAGGATTTTAGTTTTCATTTAAAACTGCAATCTAGCTCAGCAGTTCCGTCAAAGTGATGTTAATGCACAATAATATTCATAAGAGCCCATGCCTTGTGGGAGGGTATATTTAGAAGTTTTCCTTTCCATGCAGCTATTTAAGGCGTGTGGATCAGTCTCCTTAGCGTGGCATCCCCTCAAATATAGTAAGTGACTGTCAGCAAATACGTGGCAAAGTCAAACCAAATCTTCATTTTCATGCTACAAGATGGGAATGAAGTACGCACCTCGACCACAGGACACTAAGGTAGTTCTTATTATTGGTTATCTATGTGGTCGACATGACCTTGTAAGTAACTTTCAGATATATTTCTCCAATATTTATTTTCTTGATCAAGCTCTATGAAAACACTGAATGAAGCCACTTTCCACCTCTATGTCCATCAATAATCTGATATCTCCAGTATATGTGTTTGTCCAGCATCTGCCTTCTGGAGAGTCAGAAGTGCCAGGACATTTATTTATGGGAATGACGTATGAATTTCATGACACATATTTTCTTAAATCCTATGTTTCTTTACTTTAATGATTAGTGTCTTGGTGCTTATACTTTGGAATTAGACTATACTTTTAGGCCAAAAAAAAAAAAGTCAAATTATCTAATTATTATAAGTAGCATCCACTAATTTCCCCCCAGTTTTTTTTAGGTTATTGACTATAGTGACCATCAAATCTTGGGATTATAACCCAATGAAAACTGTTGCATTAGAAAGCAGTTTTGAGGAGTTTAAACAACAAACTCAACTCGCTGCCTGCTTGATCTAGTTGATTAAATTATTTACGGCGTGGATAGAAATGAATCGATGGAAGAACAGTCACTTTAGTGGCTTTAAGTTGGTTTGAATCACATTGCTTTCCATCTTATTTTGGTTTATTTATTTAAAAGTTCCACCCTCAGGCTCTGTTTAATTTTAGGGCCAACATATTCTGCCAATTCTTCAATCTCTGTAAGATAATCATGGGTTCTTTGCCCTGGAAGTTATCTTGAGAAATTGCCTTCAAGCAGAATCATATCTATATCAATCTACATGTTTTCATTTTAAGCCTCAAGAGAGGACAATTTCACAGCTGCTCCCTTTTCGACATCCTATTCCATGTTCCCTTTTCTACATCCAGAAAGGAAAGTCTTCTCTACTTTAAGGCTTCATCTCCCCATTCACTACTTAGCACGTGTGTGTACGTGTGTGCGTGCGCGTGCACACTTACCCCTGACATTTGTAGCCCGTTTCCTGTAGTTTCTTACTTTACAGAAACCTTTGCATACATCACTGACTTTACAGCAATTGAAAACACATCCTCGGCTTCTTATCCAGCTTTCTCCTTTGGCTGGGGTTGTGAGGATGTTAATGGCGAATGGTGGGGGCGGAGTGAGGCCCCTGTTATCATGCAAGCAATTGCTAACTGTGGACCTCTGACTTTGTAATTTGTTCTTTATGGACTCGCCTGCAGCCAATAAGCAAAATCAATAGTCTTTGCTGAAAAGTAAGCAAGTGCCAGTGTGTTATGTGACAGGTGAAGATACATGTGCTTACCAGGGGTCAGGGGGCCACAGCAAATTTCTCTCTGACTTCTTTTCAAAAAGCTCAATCCCATTTAGGGAGCATTCGTCATTGGAAAACGTTGCAGCTGGGAATAAGAAAGGCTGCTGCTTTTCTTTTCTCATTTAACGATGTTTGTTTTCAACAGCCTGTTCAATAATGTCACGGAGAAGAAATTATGTGAGAAGAATAAAGCGCTTAGAGTCTATTTATTTATTCATTCATTCATTTCTGTAGAATAACACTAGCTGTTGCTTTCTCATGTATATTAATACAGCTGCGGTTGTCCAAACATTTGTTTCTTCTATTCCTTTCCAAGAAATAGGTAAGTCTCTTTCTATTGCCATGGAATTGATTACCTGTAGTTTAAATCAGAGGGAAGGTTTATATGAGCTTGATGGGAGACATACGTATCTCTAACCCAATGTTATGGTAGCATGTCAATCTACTCAATAATTTGGCTTTTGATAAGATGCCAACAACCTTTCCTGTTTTCTCCTCAGAGCCATCAGACATCAGGCAATCTTGGAGAAGGATATAAAATAAAAGACTAATGAGTGAAAGTGGATTCAAAAGAACTAAAATAAAATGGGTTTTTAATCTGTGATGTTTTATTACTGCATTTCTCCGTTTGGCTTCTCATAGTCCAATCCGTTCGAATGATCAGCTCAGAAAACAGAGTTTCAGTCTCAAGCAGGATTTCTTAACCTGGCATTAAACCAAAACAAGTAAATAAACTAGGGATTTTCTTTTCTTTTTCATATTCAGGGCATTTTGTAGAACCCGCAAAAGCCTGTGAACCTACAAATCTAGCAGTAACCAGGCAGGACGGTCAAAGGAAGAGAGTTAAGCAACAGCCCTGGGGCTGCCCCCTGGCAGAGTCTGAGAACATGGTTTCAGAGGGGCCTCCAGTCTGCTACTTTGACTTGGGAAATTCTTCTAAAGGATAAATTAAATTTAAGACATGTTTATGTAGACTGTAGCTTGACTTTAGTGGTTTCTGTGGTTCATCGTAGGGAATTTGATTTTGTTCTTGTTTGACAATCAGTCTATATTTTTCCAAATGTTTATTTATTTTGTTATTTTGAGAGAGAGAGAGAGAGAGAGAGAACGAGAGTGAGTGGGGGATGGGCATAGAGAGAAAGAGAGAGAGAGAATCCCAAGCAAGCTCCATGCTAGGTGCAGAGCCCGACGCGGTGCTCAATCCCACATTTTTGCAGGCTGTCATTCTCAGAGCAAACATAAATGCTTTAAGAATCAAGATAGTGCAGCCACTGTGGAGTATGGAGTATTCCGCAAAAATATATATATAGTAAATAATAAATAAGTGAATAAACGAATAAATAAATAAATAAATAAATAAATAAAATAAATATGGAGTATGGAGATTCCTCAAAAAAATAAAAATTGAATTACCATCTGATCCAGTAATTCCACTACTGGCTATTTACTTAAGAATATGATTCAAAAAGACACGTGCACCCCTGTGTTTATTGTAGCGTTATTCACAGTAGCCAAATTATGGGCGATCCAAGTGTCCATTGATAGATGAATGGATAAAGAAGATGTGGTATATATATATACTCACAGGCACACACATATACTATGGAATATTGCTCAGTGATAAAAAGAATGAAATCTTGACATTTGCAACAACGTGGATGGATCGAGAGGGCATAGTGCTAGTGAAATAAATCGGTCAGAGAAAGCAAATATCATGATTTCACTCACACGTGGAACTTAAGCAACAAAACAAATGAAGAGAGGAAAAAGAGACAAAGCAAAACAGGTGGTTAGCAGAGGGGAAGTGGGTGGGGGGGAGACGGGTGAAACAGGTAAAGGGGTTAAGAGTGCACTTATGATGAGCGCTGAGCGATGTATAGAAATGCTGAATCGCTATGTTGTACACCAGAAACTAATAAAACAATGTATGTTAATTATACTGGAATTAAAATTCAAAAAAAAAAATTTAAGAGAACCAGTAAAAAACCTAACATGATAACCAGCAAGAGCTGTTTTAGTGGTGCCATGAGTTGCTTTGAAATCCTTCAAGGAATCAAAATTCTATGGCATCAGAACTGATACGCAGTAAGATTAGGGTATCCCATTACATGAACTCATTACAGTGAAAATTCTTACCTGGCAAAAGGGTACATAAAACCCAGCTAATACCTGCTTTCCTCATGTTATATTTAACAGCAAAGAATTCCAGGGTGCAAAAATAACTGAACAGTATGTTGGAGTTTACGGGCCTTCATAAATTTCTCCCTAAGTACAGTGTAAATTCCCGGAGAGTAGAGACTGTGTCTTACATTTCGTTGTATCCCTTTGTATTTCAATTCAGTCTTTTGTGAGCAAAATCTGAATCTGAATTTGAGACTGACATATATACACAAATTTATCTGCTGTGTTCACAAGTAAAATATATATGAATACATAAAGCTCTGTCATTGTAAGATAACTTGGTTTTGAATTAGTTAAAAGGTATATATACAAGCTTCATTTTCATTAGCACATTATCACATGTATTTGGTATTTATGTTTATACTATGATAATAAGAAATAGGGGGCGCCTGGGTGGCGCAGTCGGTTAAGCGTCCGACTTCAGCCAGGTCACGGTCTCGCGGTCCGGGAGTTCGAGCCCCGCGTCAGGCTCTGGGCTGATGGCTCAGAGCCTGGAGCCTGTTTCCCATTCTGTGTCTCCCTCTCTCTCTGCCCCTCCCCCGTTCATGCTCTGTCTCTCTCTGTCCCAAAAATAAATAAACGTTGAAAAAAAAAATTAAAAAAAAAATAAATAAAAAATAAAAAATAAAAAAAAAAAAAAAATAGGACGGAAGTCTTTCCTCTAAGAGAATTCAACACCCATTTCAAGAAGGTTTCCTACTGCACAGCCATGAAGCAATTACAGAGGGACGAATAAATACACTCTTTTCACCTAGAGATACAGAAGCTGCCAGAGAAAATGTGAAGCTACACTGCCCACTATGGTAGCCACATATGGCTACTGAGCACTTGAAATGTGCAAGTCAAAATGGATACACGATTCAAGTGTAAAATACACACTCTAGTTCAAAGAGTATGAAAAACATGTGAAGTATCTCATTTGTTATTATTATATTGACTAGATGTTGAAATGACAAGGTTTTGTATAGGTTGAATTAAACAAAATATGTTATTAAAATTATTTTCACCCTTTTCTTTTGATTTCTTCAAATATGGCTCCTAGAAAATGTAAAGTCTCACTTATGGCTCACGTTATATTTCTGTTGAACAGAGCTGATAAAGGAGCGAATGTCCAAATTAAAGTAGGTTGTCAGAACCAAGTCTTTTTAAAAATTTTTTAAAAATTTCTTTTTGACAGAGAGAGAGAGAAACAGACAGAACCCAAGTAGGGGAGGGGCAGAGAGAGAGATACACACAGAATATGAAGCAGGCTCCAGGTTCTGAACTGTCAGCACAGAGCCCAACGCAGAGCTCAAATTCACAAACCATGAGCTCATGGCTTGAGCTGAAGTCTGCCGTTTAACCGACTGAGCCACCCAGGCGCCCTAGAACCAAGTCTTTAGGTCCACTGAACCATTTGTATCAATATCATTTCCTGTTTATAGAGTCTATAATTATAAGACTGTCACATTTTTGTACATTTTCCACTTCAAATAAGACATCTAAATGAATAACTACATATGGTTAGGTATTTTATTTTGTTATGCCTGTTACAGAATAAATTTCTAAATCAAGCCAAAAACTTTGTTTGACTTGGCGTTCTGAGTTTTGAAAAAATAGATTTCACACTAGCAATCTGCAACCTTGTTTATTGATAAATAGGAACCATCTGTACGTTCTTCTCAGAGTAATAGTACGTACTTACTTATTTGCCATCCTTCTCCTCCCCTGGCCTTCATGTTTTCCTTCATGGGTGACTCCAATGTCACTATTGCCTCAGGTTCATTCTATTTTTTTTTTATTTGGGAGAGAGAGAGACAGAGCATGCACACACAAGCAGGGGAAGGGCAGAGAGAGAGAGAGAGAGAGAGAGAGAGAGAATTCCAAGCAGACTCTGCGCTGACAGCACAGAGCCCAACACAGGGCTTGATCTCACAAAACGTGAGATCATGACCTGAGCAGAAATCAAGAGTTGGATGCTTAACTTATTGAGCCACCCAGGCACCCCAAAGAGATATCTTAAATTCCAGCACTTTCCTGAAGCTCAAATACTATATCCCTCCTGTCCAATCAGACAATCAGAAGAGAAGCAGTGTCTGGTGAGGATTTGACGCCTACCTCTGTGAAGAGAAAAGACTGTCTGCTGACCTCCCTGGAGGGCAAAGTGCCTTTTGGTTAGAAGTGGAGACTATAGGCCCAGGCCTATGGCAGCGATGTAATTTAAAAGCTAGATCTCAAGCTACACAGGAGGTAATGAGTTCCCACTTTTGACTTAATGAAGATTTTAATGGTTATAAGGACCAAAGACTCTTCTTAATTCCATACCAACCGAGGACAGCAATTTCAGTCACTTTTGTAATGTTGACCCAAATGTACAAAAAGAAAGAAAGGAAGGAAGGAAGGAAGGAAGGAAGGAAAAAAGGAAGGAAGGAAGGAAGGAAGAAAGAAGGAAAGGAAAGAAAGAAAGAAAGAAAGAAAGAAAGAAAGAAAGAAAGAAAGAAAGAAAGAAAGAAAGAAAGAAAGAAAGAAAGAAAGAAAAAGAAAGGTAGGTATTGGGGGAACATGACAGTCTGAAGTCTCCTGTGCTATCCAGGTCACTTTGAGCCCTGGGCTAGGAGAACATTACCACCTCATTGCTTATGTTTTATCCTAACTCAAACCCAGCTGCTTCATGTAGACCCATCAACCTGCTGAGGCCCTTGAGGGGACATTTGGAGGAAGATAAGCTTTCTCATTCACAGAAATGGAGCTGGAGTTTGAAGTACTCTGGGAAAGCAAGCAGGTTTCCAGGATATTCTATTGAGAGAACATGGACCCCTTACATGTATGCATTGAAGAGTGATAGAAAGGAGTTTCTCCTCCTACCCGGGAGAAGTTTTCTCTCTGTCCTGTCCCTGATAGTTGACATTTTCCATTGGAGACTCCTTTAGGTTAAGCTATTTTCTCCTCTAGTCAGCAGATTCACTTAGTACATATGACATTTCAAACTATCCTTAATCATCCATAGCTGGAAGTTGAACACTGAATAATTCATTCAACCACTATAGTCACAAGCATAGGCCACAGTCTGTGCTGGGCAGTGGGAAGATAATGTGAAACCAAAGAAGACACAACTCCGAATCGCATGGAGTTTACAGTCTCATAGTAGAAATGGATATTAACATAAAAAAATCGCAACGATAAGTGCATGCACATAGACTGAGGTAAATAAAAGAAGAACGACAGTTTATCCACTAGTCATTAATCACTAGTAACAGAAGGACATTAAACTAGGAGGTCGAGGAAGGAAATCTTTGAGGAAGTGACCCTTGAACTATATCTGAAATAGGACTATAGATGGCTAGGAATTGATGCGGTAAAGAAGGCAGTGTTTGAACCTAGCTAGAGTAGACTTCAGCTGTCTTAAAGACAGCTTTTCTTTGATGGTATTTCTTTTGTTTTTTTAATTTAAATTCAAGTTAGTTAACATACAATGTAGTATTGGTTTCAGGAGTAGAACCCAGTGATTCTTCACTTCCATATAATATCCAGTGCTTATCCCAACAAACACCCTCCTGAATGCCCATCACGCATTCAGCCCATCCCCCCACCCACCTCCCCTAAAGCAATTCTCAGTTTGTTCTCGGTATTTAAGAGTCTCATAGGGTTTGCTTCCCTCTCTGTTTTTATGTTTGATGGTATTTCTTATTGACAAATCAAGGAGGATGATACATCTGCTGGAACATAAAAGTATCTTTGATAAAGAGATTATTTCTGGTGTCTTTGTGAAATGAAACTCCGTAAATTTATAAAACTTAATAATTTCATGGTAGGTAGTGAATAGAATTTATTTAAGGGGGTAGAGAATAGGTAAATCTTAGACTATTGAAATCTACAGATAAGACACATATTTATTTTAGAAAATACTTTACTTTCTTCTCGAATCCAGAATTTTTCTGGAGCACATGCAAATAATTCGTGTGTATGTGTTCCATTTCTAGTACAGAAGCTGCTGGAACAAGAAATGACTGACAATCAGGAGGAAGGATAAAAGAGCCTAATAGCCCAGGAAAGAAAGGATGCAAGAGTTTAGATATTGCATTCTCAATGGTGGCAGGAGAAAAAGTCAAGGTTGAGGAAAGGAAGAAAAATATGAGATTCTAAATCACTAATGATTGGACAGCGTGAGACCTTCCAAATGGCAAAACTGAGATCATCAAGTTATTGGTGCGGCTATACATCTCCTCAATGGAGTAGCATGAAAAAACTTGGTTGTTTTTGTTTGTTTGTTTTGGTCAATGAGTTAGGTTGACCTAGATGATACATGGCAAGAATGTTTTATCTCATATGACATGTTCTATGGATCAAAAATACATGCTTAAGAGTTGAGCTTAGGATACAGAACCCACATCTGGGCTTAGCAAGAAAGAGCACCCTAACTGATTAGCAAAGCCCATCATAGACAAGGGATCAATGGTGTGATAGCTTATGTATCATGTTTTTACTATCTCTGCTCTAAAGAGTCACACTTCCCTTCATTTTACATGTTTTTCTCTTCATTTGGCCACCTAGAGATATGGCAAGGAACAAAGAAAAGGAAACCATTTTTTTAGTTCTTTAAAAATGATTTTTACAGAAGCAATATTAGTGTATTTTTTCCCTTTTAATGATTTTCTAGAAGAAATAAAATCAGCACACAACAAAGGCAATTTCCTTAACAAAGTTGAAAGTTCCAAAGAAATTTGCATTTCTAGTACTGGGAAGTGTCAGGGTTTTTTTTTTTTTTGGACTCAAATCCCCTTATGTCACACCAGGGCAAGAAGGGTAATGTTTGTAACATCTGAATCTCTGAACCAGTGAATAAAAGATATCAATGTTACTTAGCTGAGACATGAATAAATATTCATAACAATGGCACATGCATAGCTAATTGAATGACTTTTGTTAATATTAAACTAGATATTCATGGACATGTGCCTTTTTCTATAATGAAAATACTGCCTTGGGCTAGTTTTGTTTTTCTTGTCTAGAACAATTTATGTGCTTTCACTGAAATGAATATAAACTCCTATTCTCATGACAAAAAAATTCACCATTAATTTGAGGAAAGGATTTCTTTATTCCCTTTGTGGTATACTTTATTGAAAAAGCAAACCTTAAACCTATCTTGAAATTTTTGTTCATGCATTATGTTTAATTTCAACAATACATTCAATGTCTATAAATAGAGATTTCTAGGATTATTAAGACCAGATGTATTATTATCAGGTCCATAAGAGATTTTCTTTCAATTAATTTAAAAAGTAATAAAAAACAAAACGAAGCAAAATAAGATTCCTATGTGGCTGTTTGTGTGAGCTGGAACTTAATATTTTCCTCATTTCCTCAATCTTTTGTTTCCTTGTCTTTTTTCTTTCTCCCCTTCATTTCTCCTTATGTGAATGGCCATGGGTATTTGTTAGCATTTATTCTCTCTTAACAGCACCCTGACTTCCTTTTGGAAAGTGAACTCTTCTTTATTGTGACCAGTCCTGGTTCTGTCTAAAAAGTCTGGCCACCTGTTTCCACCCTCTCTCTAACACTGACAGCAAAGAGGGGGCTGGCAATGACCTAAGTCTGACCAGCTAGTCTATCTAAGATCTTTGTTAAAAAAGAGTAGACGAGGCCAAAATGAGTTCCTGGAGGTCTTCCATCAAGCAGTGGTGGTAGCAGTGTCCTGACCAGCCTCTTCCTGCTAATGAGATAATTACTCAGTTTCCTGCTTTCTAGGCCTCTCGGCTTCCCTGATTTCTGCTCATTGACCGGACTTTTTTTTCCACCTCCAGCCAACTTAATGAGTTCTCCAATATCCTGCCAACGAATGCACTGTATCATAAGACAACCAATCTAAGAATCTAAGAAACACTGATACATACTCATGTATTTCCTGTTCTTCTCTCTGTTAAGTGATGGCATTCATAACTCAGCAACTGAGGGGCTCTACAATAGCCCCCAGTTAGTTTGCCAATACAGTGATTCATCCCCTAACATTTGCCTGACGTGACCTGATAAAAAATGTCTGTGACCTGACTAATACTCTGAACACAGGGGTATATAAAATGCACAGTGTGACCCAAGGGTTTCTCCAATTCAATCACTCTGTAGCAATGATAACTGAATTGAACTTGAAACTGTTGAAGCAACTGGACTTGTCTCGTCAAAGCCTTACTGCCCCTCATTTGTAGCTTTGAGGGCTTAGAAAACTAACCAATAATATATAAAGACCTGAAAATATACATGGGGATTGGTTGCTATATAACCTGCTACTTGGGGCTTACCCATAGAACTTATTTTAGGGCAGTAATTTTCAAAATTGGCTGGCAATCAAAATTACTGGGATCTTTACTACAAACTCAAATTAGGCACCATGACCCAGTTCAGGATGTTTTGAGCCCGTAGGGCTGGGGTGGAATCATCATGAACCAGTATGTAAAATCTAAAGAGATGGGGACCCAAAATGACACGATTTCAGTAATTCAGAGGATAAATTTTAAAGTTTCAAATTAAGACAATACTAATAGGAAATGAATAGGAAAGATTAGATTTGAGGTATGTAAGGGATAAAATAACCAAGTCATGCTTATGGTTAATTCAATGGGGCTGAAATAAATATGGTAAAGCATGAACTCTTATTAGCTTTTATATAGTTCAGTAGATAGTGTCTCATAGCTGAGACAGAAATAATGGGGAAAAGCAAATTTAGAAAAAGATATCTTTGGACTTAATGAATGAAACGTCTTTGTGTGATACCCAGAGAAAATGTTCAGCACGGAAGCATGATCTGAAGCTTGGGTGACAGTTAATATCTAGAGATACACATTTGAGCACTAACTGCATTCAGGTGGCTCTAATTGTAAGATCATATGATCATTCAAGGAAGGTTTGGAAAAGGAAGAGTGTTGAGTCAGGATCAACCATTCAGAAACATCCATGGTTGAGGAACATCAGAAGAGGGAAGCTGGGAAGAGGTCTGAGATGACATGTCCAGAAGAAGTAGGAGAAGAAGAGATAAGTATAGACAAAGGTGAAGAATACTAGGAAAGGGGAAACGGTCACCAGGGTCACTCAGTGAAAGTCCGTCAACATAAAGACTGAAAAATGCGGGTTGAGTTTGTGGAAAAGCTCAATATGTTTTTGGCCAATATTGTCAGATGAAATTGTAAGAATAAGCTTCAGGTAGACGTGGGTTGAAAGATCAATGAGAAGTCGACGGTACCCATGAGCACTTTGTTTTTTTGAAGAATCGTCAGGCAGTTTATTCAGTTCAGATCTTTTATTCCATATATAGGCCAATCTTGTGTCCATGTAATGCCAAGCACTTAAATTCGGGGTAATTAATTCAGTCAGAAACGGCCCTACAAGGTCCAATTCTATGGCAGAGGTATTTAGCTTTCAAAAATTTGTCCCCCCTTCCCACCCCAGGCTTGTTTCTGATCGACAGCTGTGGGGCTACAGACATTTCCTTTGTATTTAAGTGTGGCCATCAGAGTAGATCTTACCAATGTAGTAAGAGGAGAGGTGATATTTGTCACTTCCTGTCTGAGGCTTTTAACATGCAAGATTCTCCAGTCTTTTTTTTCCTTTTCGGTCAGCTATATATGGAGGAATCCAAGGCCCAAGGTCACTGCAGAGCACAAAAGGAAAAGAATCCCTGAATCTACTACCTCAAGGGGAAAGCCATCAGCCAACCAGGAATAATTAATTGCATTGGGTTATTACGTTATGTTACTGAAATTTTGGTGTGTGTTTTAGGAGGTTTAATACAAACCATATATGAGCATGATATGGACCAAACTTGTAGGTAACTGACTTTTCAAATGTTTTAAAATATGAATGTATTAGCATAATAGAAATAGACATTATAACATTCATTTGATGCAAATCTGTGACATCTGGTCCATCTTCCAATTCATTGTTTACAAACTTTACTAATTTAAAGTTTCGGTGATGCTATTCAGATAACAAGCGATGTTAAGCACCAAATTAAGTAATCAATTAATTCAATTCAGAAAGCAAATTAAGATCGTTGGTAAATAAAATGCTACTCCTTCCACTAGATGATTAAACCTTAATGATCCACCGGTTATTATTTTCCTTGTGGGTTACATCAAGATATCTTCGATCCATTATTTCTACTTAGATAATTGTTTGATAGTATGCCTCTGTACTAAAAGAATAGGAATAAAGGTGAGATGTTCCTTTTTCTTAAATGCCATATCAAAAAGTACTGCAGATTTTTGCTTTGGAGCTGGGATGACCACATATGGCTCTGTCCTCCGTAAGGGTATGCAGTTGAGGGGTAAGTGTGGCTAAAATCATCTTCTGCTCCAGTTGCAAACCATGGGTCCAGGCAAGGACTGTGTCTACACAGAGGAGGAGGCATCTTTTTCTAATTTGAACAAAAGCAAAATGTAGGTGAACACAGACACTTTATAGGGACACTTCTCCCCACCCCCTTACTCTTGGAGCTCATTTCATACACATACACGAAAAGCTACATTTTTATTTTTAATGGCTTCATAGATTTGATAAATAGACATATTGGGTTACTGTCAAATATTTGCTCTTACAGTAAATAGTGCATTGCACATGCTTGTACATACGTGTGATGATTGCTCTAGGATAAATTTGTCAAACTGGGATTGCTGCATCATTGAGCAAGTGTATTTGTAATTTCAACAGGTACTATTAAGTTACAACTCCTTAAATCCTTGGTTAATTTACAGTCCCTCCAGCCATGTATGGGACCGCTTGTTTGCTCTCACCTCCACCAGTGATCTGACTTTACTAATTTAAAGCAAATTTTTGCTAATTTGATTAGGTGAACAGCCCCTTCTACAGTTTTATTTTGAATTGTTCCAGTTATGAGAGTAGGATCTTTTCACATTATTGACAACCCATTTATATCTTTTTCAGTGAACTATCTTTTTATTTATATGATATACCTTTTTAAATTCTTTCATTTTCAGGGCACCTGGGTGGCTCAGTCAGTTGAGTGTCCAACTTTTGGTTTTGGCTCAGGTCACGATCTCATGGTTCATTGGTTCGAGCCCCACATTAGGGTCCACACTGGCTGTGCAGAGCCTGCTTGGGATTCTCTCTCTCTCTCTCTCTCTCTCTCTGCCCCTCCCCCACTCTGTCTCTCTCTCAAAATAAATCAATAAACTTAAAAAAGTATAAATTCTTTCATTTTCAATGTTTTTTTGCCAATGTGGTTTAAGTATGTATTTATACGTCATGTGGTTGGATTTTACATTTGATACAACTTGAAAGCCTTTATATTTTAATAGGAAAGTATATACTATATATATTTATTGATATAAAATATACTTTTTGGTTTTTTGTTACCTTTCTGTTACTCTTATTTTTATGCCTTTTCCAATTTTTCATTGTATTTCTATGCTTTTGTTGTTCTTCTTAAATACATTTCCCCCTGCATGTCTGTATTCTATTTTTAATCTTCTAGTGATATAATTTATAGCTAAAATTTATAAAACATAACAAATTCTATTCCTTTAGGCAATATCTACTGTCTCCCTACTTCAAGCAGTGGCAAAACTCATATACTTTTTTTCTACCTCTCAAAATTTCATTCTACTTTTAAAATGTGTATTTATTCATTTTGAGAGCAAGACAGAGAGAGAGAGGGAGGGAAGGGGAAGGGCAGAGTGAGAGGGAGAGAGAATCCTAAGTAGGCTCAACACTGTCAGTGCAGAGCCCCACACGGCTCAGTCCCCCATACAGTGAGATCATGACCTGAGCTGAAACCAAGAGTCACTCCCTTAACCAACCGAGCCACCCAGACGCCCTCCCTAACATAATTGTAGTTAATTGTATTATTGTCATTCGGTTTTCTAGAACTTTCCTGTGTTTCTGTAAATAGGTTTAAATATATACATAATTTGTCACATTGGTATCTTTTGACACCCACCTTTACTCTTCCCCCCACCATAAAAAGTGAAGAAATTAAGCTGCATACACTGTCTTCCTCTTTCTCATCACTTTTCCACCTACCTCACCATTATTTATTATATTATATTGTTTTAACTGGAGTGATTTCAGAGGCAAGAAGAGAGAAAAAATACCTTTACTCTGCTATCTTATACAATTTTTTTAATGTTTATTTATTTTTGAGAGAGAGAGAGAGAGACAGAGTGTGAGTGGGGGAGGGTCAGAGAGGGAGGGAGATACAAATCTGAAGCAGGCTCCAGGCTCTGAGCTGTCAGCACAGAGCCCAACGTGGGGCTCCAACTTACAAACTGTGAGATAATGACCTGAGCTGAAGTCGGACACTTAACCAACTGAGCCACCCAGGTGCCCCTACTCTGCTATCTTATAATTGCAAACCTCAATTTATCTTTGCCCACCCTTTAGTACCACGTACCTGATTCGGCATGTGGTGATTACATCAACATGCATATCAAAAATATTGAGCTTGATCTGTTCATGGTAAAACTGGCCTGAAAGACTGATTTAATCCATCTGAGCACATATGCTCTCAGTTATAGACAGAACTGACAATCAGAGGCCTCCCCCTACAAAGGCAGAGCATTTACCCCTGAACTTGTCATGTAACCAAGAGCAGACCAGTGCTCCTGCTCCCTGCAGGTAGGCAGATCTCAAGTGTGACCCCCCCCCCCATAGGGGCTGATCCATGGAGTCCTGGTTCTTCCTCCCAAAGCCATCAGTCACATAATGGGGAGGAATGAAGGAGTGTGTAGGAGAGGCTAGGATTTTTTTGTTAGAGAACCTTTCTCCACATGGAAGGAAACATCAGGAAAATGTGTCTCCACCCCTCCCCCAATCACTATCCCATCCCGGTATCTCACCTGCTTCATGCAGTACCTGTTAATACTTGCTAGGTAAACCAGGCAGTCACTAATAATTAATCACAATTAAGTAACTCTAGAGGGAAGGTAATTATATGAGGACATTCACTCCATAATTACTCACTTTTTGGCATTTGGGATTGGGGTAGGTAGAATAATGGCTCCCAAAGATTCCCATGCCATGCCTTAATCCCCAGAATTTGTGAAAATGTTACAGCAAAAGGGTCTTTGCAGATGTGATTAAGATTACAGACCATAACATAGGCAGTAATTTCTTTGACATTTGCCATAGAAACATTTTTCTCAGTATGTCTTCTCAGGTTAGGGAAACAAGCACAAATAAACTGTTGGGACTACACTAAAATAAAAAGTGTTTGCACAGCAAAGGAAGCAATCGACAAAATGACAAAAGCAACCTTCTGAATGATATTTGCAAATGATATATCTGATAAGGGATTAATACCCAAAACACATAAAGAACTAAAACAACTCAACACCAAAAGATAGATAATCCAATTAAAAAATGGGCAGAGAAATCAAATAGGCATTTTTTCCAAAGAGGACATAAAAATGGCCAACAGACACATGAAAAGATGCTCATCATCACCAATAATTAGGGAAACACATGTCAAAACCACAATGAAATATCCTTACACCTGTCAGAATGGCTAGACTCAAAAAGAGAAGAAATAACAAATGTGAAGGGAAGATGTGGGGAAAAAGAACTCTGGTGCACTGTTGGTGGGGATGCAAATTGGTGCAGCCATTGTGAAAAACAGTATAGCAGTTCCTCAAAAAATTAAAAATAGAATTACCATATGATCCAGGTATTTACCCAAATTGTATGAGAACACTAACTTGAAAAAATGTATGCACCCCTAAGTTTGTTGAAGTATTATTTATAATAGCCAAGATACGGAAGCAACCCAAGTGTTTATTCATAGATGAATAGATAGAGAGGATGTGGTATTTATATATACAATGGAATATTACTCTGTCATAAAAACAAATGAGATCTTTCCATTTGCAACAGCATGGATGGGCCTGGAGAGTATAACGCTTAGTGAAATAAATCAAAGACAAATAACCATATGATTTCACTCATACGTTGAATTTAAGACAAACAAACAAACAAACAAAGACTTAAATACACAGAACATGCATCAGTGTGATAAGGATTCGGTGAATTATTGCTGGCTCTGAAATGCAAGAGGCTGCAAGGACTGAAACAAGACCCCCAGGAACTAGGGGTGACCCCCAGCGGGCAACCATCAAGAAGACAGGACCCCAGTTGTGCATGCGTATGGAACTGAATTCTGCCAACGACCAGGAGACTGAAAGCAGATGCTGAGAGCCTCCAGAAAGAAACAGAGCCCTGCCCACATCTTCATTACTCTAGCCCATGCAGTGTCAGTGCATTGTCCCTGGACTTCTGACCCACTTAACTGAGATACTAAATTTGTGCTGTTTTAAGCCACTTACATTTGTGGTCATTTGCTATAGCAACAATAGAAAACAATTGCAAGGATAATTCAGACAAAAAATCCGCTTTGGAATCAGGTGTTCTACAGTTGTTGTCCTCCAGATCTGTGTAGCCCAAGCTGTGATACCCAGACACTTGACAGACAGGTGACCATAAGAAGCAGCAGGTAAATACAAATAGACTTGGAGGTCAGGCACTTCTTGAAAGATCTCCGTGCTGTTAGAAATCAACATAAGTAAAAGCAACAGATACTTTCTTCCACTCATTTGATAAATTCAAACATGCCAATCAGTTACAGGCTTGGCATTCCTGGTCTGTGTGCAAAATTTAAATTCACAGTGTAACTTTCAACACTCCCTCTTCCCCTATTTACTATCATACCAGCTGAGTCATGAAAGGAAAGCTCTGTTAATCCAAAGAAAGGACTAGGAGCTGACTGCCTCTTGTGTCTTCACTTGATAAAGTGCATTTCCCCAACAACACGTTAATAGTGAAAATGTACATTTCTATCTATAGGGTGAGCTGACTTGACCTTGGAGAATAAATGAAACCTGTAGATACCTTGTTTAGATAGCTGAACAACAGTGACAATCTAAAAGTAAATCAAAAGGGGGAAAAAACACTTGCCTACCAGTCTAATCCATCATATTAGTATTATTATTAATTAGACTATTGTATACCAAATTATCCAAATGCTTTACTTTAGGGATACTTATTTTCACAATACTCTTGTGAAAGATTACAGATGACCATGGAAGAACAGAGAGTTTAGGTGAACTGACCCAGGTAACACAGAAAGTTCCTGGCAAGAGAGGCTAGTGCACAGGTTTTCTTATTCTTATCCGGTGTTCTCTTCACTTTGACACTGATTTTTTTGCAAATAAGTAAAAGCTTTGTTGTTCTTTAAAGTTCCAGATCGGTGGCCCTAAAACCCATCCATTGCCTTTTATTATAATCCAGTATTCTACCAGCCCACTATGTAATGATTTCTCTTTCATTCACAGTATAACAAATGAATAAAATTTTGAGACAAACACTTCCGGTAATTAAGGGAATTTTCCCCTAAACTTATAATTGTCCTTATCACCACCTAGAACAATGGAGATTTGCCAATTAATATATAGGGAATTGGGCCTCCTTCTGCAGATTACTTGGCACTCAATAACTCTTAGTTTACTTCTCTTTTCCTTAAGGGGTGTCATCCTTGCTCTGGGTTCCTGTGAAGAAAAGAAATGATCCCTTTAAGTGAATTACATAAAACAAAACTTGAAACAAAATGATGAAACACAAGAGGTTTAGTTATTTTTGTACCACACAAGATCTGTTCTCACAGGATATCCCTGAAAGGATACAAAGGAGAGAGATGGTCCCTGTATACCTTTTTGAAATTTCAAACTTTGCACAATATGCCAACTATTACCCATTTTACAAGTAAATTACCTTGAGTCCTTAAAAAGAAAAAAAAAGAGGTTGTGCAAAGAAACAAAAAACAAGCAAACAAAAGAAAAAGGGAGCAGAGTATAGCTCTAAGCAGACAATGGTAGTGGTCTACCCAGATACCAAGGATCCCTTTTTATCCTTCCTTTGCCCTCCCCCTACCACCACACCCCCTTCACCATGCTTGCTCTTCTATGGACCAGCCCATAGCTCTGCCCTGGAGAACTGCTGTTGGGGCACTGGAGTCATTTTGCCCCCTCTATACAGAGAACTGGAAGTACCTAGGGATTTACATTAAAATTGGGGGCCCCTGTCCAAAAACTGATGGATACAGAGGCCCAAAGTCTAGCTCCTTTGCTTCAGATGAAGACGGTTCTGTGGTCTCTCTTAGACACCAGAGTTCCCCTCAAAGATCTGCTTTCTGAGGGATTTTGCCTGAGATCACAACAATGTTGGGCTCCCTCCCTTTCTTATCCTGCCTTCCCCACTATTTTAATAGTCTTCCCGGGAGACTTTGTTGAAATTATTTGCATACAAATCCTCACCTCAGAGACTGCTTCTACAGAACTCCCCTAAAATAGTTGCTACCAGCAGTGGTCCCAGGTAGCAGATTCTGGGGACCAGATTCTAAAATTAGCTATCCATTGAACACTTGAAAACAAAGGCCCATAGATGGAGTATTGTATTCCTGGCATTACCATGCAGTTACTAAAATTTTCATCTGTGTTAAGTTGGGGTGACATACAGATGGCAAGGATGCTCTGACTCATATAACATCACTTCCATTTAAAAAATACAAGAAAGGCGCGCCTGGGTGGCTCAGTTGATTGAGCGTCGGACTCTTGATTTCAGCTCAGGTCATGATCCCAGGGTCGTGGATTGAGCCTGCATCAGGCTCTGTGCTGAGCATGGAGCCTGTTTGGGATTCTCTCTCTCCCTCTCTCTCTCTCTCTCTCTCCCTGTCTCGCTCCATCTGCCCCTCTGCCCTGCCCCCCAAATAAAATTAAAAAATAAAATAAATAAAAGATATAAGAAAAATTGTGATTACAAGAATTGTGAAATTGGCTGGTTGTTCACTATGTGCTATTAATACATCAAAGAGAGAAAAATACAGGCTGAGGGCAGTCAATTACCAACTTAAGACACTATATGAAAGCCAGCAAGACTTTAAGAGTATTTAAAGAGACCCTCACGTTCTTCAGGCAGAAGAAAGATTATGTTGAAGACTGGGCACCAGGATTAATTGTAGGGGTAACAAAATTCCAGAAAGGACTGATCGTAAGGACCCTAGCAAATACCTTGCACCAAAATCAGGGCCTTGATAAGGAAGAAGGGGGATGATGAGGCTCGAGAAAGATACATCTGAGTAGATATTCTATAGAGCCTACTGAATCCTCTGGGGCTGCAAAATTGCCAGCTCTCATTGTCTACAGGATAATCATTCCCTTCGTGCTTGTAGATGATTCAGAAGGCTCGTGTAAAGAGGGTGTATTGAAAGGTAATACTTGCTGTCCTTGTGATCTGCTCCTACCTTCTTCCTGACCAGTAAATAGATAACTAGGGCCAGGCTTCAACATGACCTAACTGGGGAAATTTGGGGCTAATTAAAGGAAGAAGAAATTATTTGTTAAAAGATCCGTAGGGCATGGGTAATACGTATTCTCAGGTTCCTGGGAGAAGCATGCCTGGAAGTAGATATTGAGGACACTAGATCAAGATGGTGGATAAGGGAGTGTTTATTAACATAGCGCCTCTCTCTTATGACTCAGTATTTAACACTTGGGCAAGGACACCTGGACCTGGTCCTAATATGCCAGTGGAATAGTTCCTAGAATCTTGGAACAAATAATGACCTGGCAGAGTAATGAGAAAGGGATCAAAAGATTTAGAGGCATAGCATGACTGTTCCTCATAAGGCCCAGAGGGAAGTTTCTTCACTAAGGCACTGAACAATGTATTGGGCAGTAGTGTGTAGCATCATTGTTAATTTCAGTTGTGGTTAAGAAAAGTCTAGAATTGGGGTAGAAGAGAGAGATGATAAAATGTCATCACTTTGGGACCAACTGTAGCCACAGACTGTAGTTGGTTTGACTAACTCTCAAATTTACAATCTTTCCCCAGAAATTTTCAGCAACTATCAGCTTCAAGAATTTTTACTAGAATGGAGTGAACTGAACATGAAATGTGAGAGGTCTGGGCAGGGCCAAGGGGTGGACTGTAGCAGAAAACACTAATGCTTTGCCCAGATTCTCTCAGGTTTCTTACATTTTCTGTACAATACCCACAGTGCTTTTATTGCTGACTTCTGTGTGCTTTTAACGTGTGGGACTTGAAGCTCTTGTTTGGAAGATTGCCCTCAGGCTACCGGAGCCGCTTTTCTGGAAAACATGCATGCTTATGATTTATGTCTTCCCCAAAAGCTGGCCTTTCACAAGTGACTACCAGGCATCAGAATGTGAAAGTCCAGCTTCCTCGACTACATTTGGGACAATTCTAAGGTTTACTTTATTCTCGAGAGTTCTCCCAAGGACCCAGGCTGAACCCTAAGCTCTGTGGCACTTTGCCTGAGAGCACACTTTTGCCTGGCTTCCTTTTTTCCCCTGTCTTGTTTATCACTTCCTGACTGGCCTCCCCTGGAAACACTTCCTGAATAAATCACTTGCATAAGGATCTTCATATCAGATTTGCTTCTGGAGAATCCAGTCAAAGACCTCAATCCTTATTGTCATATATTGTTCATGAAAGTAAACATTAGTAAGTCTTTTTGGACGGCAGCTTGGCAATATTGCCAAAGGCAGTCAACAGGTTTTAAAAAGGTGTATAACTTTTGAACAATCCGCCCCATGTAAATATTTATAAGCAGTTAGGTTTAATACAGTGTGGTTTATAACAGCAAGGAAATGGAACGAAACAATCTAAATGGACATTTACAAGAGATTTAGTAAGACATGATACATTCACATCATGGAATATCGGTGATCAAAAATCAAGTTATTTTGAGAAAAAAGAAATAGGTGAAACACAAAAACTTCATCCCATTTTTTCAGGTTGGTCTTCACCATCGAACTTGCCTACCTGATGTCTTCTATTATGTAGAGACTAGTTCATTTGTAAATCTTATAGTGTTTTTAGGAGGTACTTTTAAACCATCTGATAGTTAGGTGGGAACAAAGCTGCACTTGGAAGGCCAAAATCTTGATTCATATCCCAGTAATTCTATTTGCTTCCTATGTGAAGCCTTAAGCAAATCACTTTGCTTTAATGGCTATGAGAAAAATTTATGTTTTTTCCATTATAAGGGCAATAAACAACTGGGGTTAATCAACAAAAGGACGTGCTGGCTTCATTACAGCACTAAGATGTATAGAAAAGACTAGCCCCGGGGCGCCTGGGTGGCGCAGTCGGTTAAGCGTCCGACTTCAGCCAGGTCACGATCTCGCGGTCCGTGAGTTCGAGCCCCACGTCAGGCTCTGGGCTGATGGCTCAGAGCCTGGAGCCTGTTTCCGATTCTGTGTCTCCCTCTCTCTCTGCCCCTCCCCCGTTCATGCTCTGTCTCTCTCTGCCCCCCAAAAAAATAAATAAACGTTGAAAAAAAAAATTTAAAAAAAAAAAAAAAGACTAGCCCCAACTAATGGTAACGTTATCCAATGGTTTAATCAGAGGATCTAAGGTGAAGCCCAGTAGGAGGGTTTATAAACATTTATAAACATTAAATATCTTATTCAGGAATGTCTAGGTCCATTTGAGGGTGTGGGTATAGGAAAGATTGACTGGTGTTACTCAATATGCATTCTTTCCTTCCTTGATAGTAACAGAACTTCTGATTTGGAAAAAAAATAAAGACTACATTTCTTGACTTCCCTTGTAGTTGAGGGTATCTATGTGATTACTTTCTCCTAATAGGATGCAAGCAAATACAATGTGCTACTTTTGGGCGGAGACTTAAAGGGAAGGGATGCTCTCTTTCCTTTCCTCATCTTATAGTTGCACATTGTGCACAATGTGGGCATTGTGCAAACCATCTTGAGCTATGGAAAAGAAGGTAATGCCCTAAGAATATTTTTATTTGTAAGTATTCAGTAAATATTGACTGATATTATGATGAACAGATTCTGGTACATAACAAGTACTCGATAAACATTAGTTTATTTTTGTATGAGTTCTCTTAGGTTGTCATAACAGAATATAACAGGCTTGGTGGCTTAAACACCAACTATTTATTTTTTTCTCACAGTTCTGGGGACAAGAAGTCTGAGATCAAGGTGCCAGCCAATACAGCTCTTGTGAGGGCTGTCTTCCTGATTTGTACCTTCTCGCTGTGTCTTCACATGGCCTGTCCCCTGTGCACATACAGGGAACACTGGCATCTCTTCCCCTTGTATACTTGTTGAATCATTTGGATGTTCTGGCAATCATATTCTGTTTTTACAAGTATATATATGTAAATGTTTGACTTCAGAACATTGTGAGGAATTTGGTTTTAAACAAGTTAAGTCTATATAATAAGTTTGTCTGTATGAAGGCAAAGTCATAGTACTACTGTTTTTGTTCCTTGTTAACAAACATTATTGAAGTTGGCTGCAAGAAACTTGTGTCTTTCTCTTTTCCTGAGTGTGTAGCCTTGACTAGACTCTAATCTCTGCAAATGCAAAGATGACATATTTCTAGTTCATCACTGACACTTAATAGGTGCTCAAGAATATTTATGAATAAGTGAGTCTTGATTCTTCTTCTCTGCCTAGACTACATGCCTTCAAGTACTGTCTTACGCTTTTTTTACCTTCTTTATCTCACTCAGAGTCTAGTGTGTTGGTGTCCATTCAGAAATTCCTTTATTAGGTTGAGTATGTATGACAAACTACCTAATGGAAAATTTATTGGAAGTTCAATTGGCAAGACTCCTTGTCTGCAATTTAAGGTGTTTTTTTAAAGTATGTGTGCTTCACAGAATTAATTGCATATTTTGTCCATAGGAATATTGAGCAATGACCCTTTCTGAGCTATTTCTCAAAAAGTAAAGTACAAAACCTAGCCAACATGTTCATGTTATTTACAAAGAATTTCTTTTCTGAGGAGGTAATTTGTCTTCTAATGGAACAGTTGTTCAACTTATAATGATATTTCTGTGATTACTACAGCTCATTTTAACAGAAAATTCCTAAAATACCTGTAATTCAGATAACAGGGACTGAAAAGTGGAGACACAATCACAGACTCTATCTCAGAATGGGAATTCAGTTTTCAGGGATCTGTGCACCAAGCACAGGAAAGGGGGTAGGAGAAGAGTTTGGGAAAGGACATGAGGTAGGGAGGGGTGTAGGTGGACGTTACATGAGGACAGAGACAAGACTGGCCTCAATAAAATAATTTCCATAATTTCCTCTACACTGAGGAAGAATCTTTTCAACTTCAATGTGAGGAATTAGAAAGCCCATGGGAGTTACACTCATCATATGACTTTATGAAGCCCAGCTCCATCCTTCTAGACATCCTTCAAGTCTCTTCCTTAAAATAAAACACACACACTTCCTGGACCCCACAGGTCCCTCTCGATACTGATCTCTCTCCTCTTGGCAGCTACTTGCGTTCTCTGTCTGATACCACAGGCTAGCACCTCCTTGTCCTTCAATTTCAGCTCTGTTGTCACCTTCTGACAGGAGTTTCTCTGGCCTCACGTCAAAAACCCCTCCATTATGGGCTCTCATAACCTCACTTGCCTGTAATTTTTTTTAAACTTAGCACAATTGTAATTTCACATATTTGCATATGACAATTTGATCAACATCTATAACTCCCATAGACCGTAAGCTTCATTAGGGCAGGGATATTTATTGTATAATATGCTTATTATTATTAATGATTATTCTTAGTGACTGAATATTTGTCTCTCCCCCCAATTTTATATACCAAAGCCCGATCCTCAATGTCGTAGTATCAGGAGATGGTGTCTTTGGGAGGTAATTAGATTTAGATGAGGTCATGAGGGTGAAACCTCCATGATGGGATTAGTGCGCTTATAACGAGGAAAAGGGGTGCCTGGGTGGCTCAGTTGGTTGAATCTCTGACTCTTGATTTTGGCTCAGATCATGATCCCAGGGTTGTGGGATTGAGCCCTGCATCGGGCTTCATGCTGAACACGGAGTTTGCTTGGGATTTTCTCTCTCCCTCTGCCCTCCCCCCCAACTCACACTCTCTGTCTCTAAAATATTAAAAAATAAAAAAATAAACTAAAACTAAAAAAAAGAAGAAAGAAAAAGAAGAGCTCTCCCCTCTCTCTCTGTCTGCCATGTGAAGACGACCAAATGCAAGTGGGGAAAAGAGCCCTCATCAGAAAGAACTGCAGCTTTCTCTACCTAAATCTCGGACTTTTCAGCCTCCAGAACTGTAAGGAAAAAAGCATCCATTGTTGAAGCCACTCAGTCCGTGGTATTTTGTTATAGCAGCCTGAGTTGACTAAAACCAATATTATTACTACGACTGTTAATATTTTTATTTCCCAGTTACTAACACTTGGAGAAAAAAAAAATGTCACTGGGGACAAGGAACTTCGAATTTTGAGACAGACCCAGACCCTGGACATCTCCTGTGTGTCGCATTAAAGTTATTCCAAATATTTAGACTTTTCGGTGCCTTGACATTCTGTGGCACTTTTTGAGGTTGGCACCCAGCATGACTATAGATTTCCTTTATTATGTACCTGTGGCTCTTTGATTTGCCATGTGCTTGCACTGCTGTGAGCACTTCTCTCCATGCTGAGCTTTCCCTTCGACAGCCTATTTCTCATGATGACCAGATGAATTGTGGCCATTGCAAATGCACTTGAGCTTTCCTCCACACAAGCCGCTTCCAGATAACACGTTCCTTCCATTTCCAGAAGGGAAGTTGTCAGCTTCCTTAAGGCTGGACCTGGGTAGCCTTGCTCCTACTGTGAATCTCTTTTTTTTTTTTTTGAATTTTTAAAATGTTTTTATTTATTTTTGAGACAGAAGGAGACAGAGCATGAGCAGGGGAGGGACAGAGAGGGGGGGGACACAGAATCTTTAGCGGGCTCCAGGCTCTGAGCTGTCAGCACAGAGCCCAACGCGGGGCTCGAACTCACAGAGTTCCCCTGAACTCACAGACCTGAGCTGAAGTCGGACGTTTAACCGACTGAGCCACCCAGGCACCCCCTGTGAATCTCTTTTATAGGGCTGGCTCAGCTGAACCAGTTATGCCTTTCTGGGTCTCTTATGAGCAAGCTGCCAACCAGGCCACATTGTCTGCTGGGGAATTGAGAAAAAGGTTCACTGGGACTGAATATGAGTTTGGCAAGTTCACAGCTCACCCTGACATTTAGTGGAGACATTGGGCACACTTAGCACAGTATTCCAGTCTTCCCTGCTGTTCTTAGTATGACGACTAATTCCCTCCTTGCAGGGTAGAGTTCACTGAACCAAAGTGCATGTTCACTGAACTTTCATCTGGCCAGGGGACAGATTTCCCCTGGAAGCATTTCTAGAACCCAGTGGCCAGTCTCCCGGCACCTGAGGCCTTCTTGGAGTTTAGATGTCTCGTCTGACTATTTGCCACAACTTCTTTGGATGCTATCAGTCCTCCTCTCAGAAAAGCACAGGGGCATTTTGAAGTTTGCCATTAGGTGCCATGCAGCTCTGACCTCCACTGTGCCTCAGTGCATATATAACCTCTGGTGAGAACAATTTAAATGCACCATTAATCCCTTGATGGTCACGAGTAGTTGTATCCTCTGGGGTTTCAGTGGCAATGCAGTTGGCATCCACTTTCTCATGATTTAGCAATGAAGCCAACAAGCTTTGGCTTTGCCTCTTGCTCCTTCTCCCCAGTTTGATCTCCGATTCAACTTTATTAATTCTTTTTTTTCATGAGAACTTTCTTCACCTTCACCTTCTTGAGTGCCATGTCTTGGACACAAGTATTAAGTTGTTGCCTCCTTTAGAAGGTGAGTGTGTCAGAGAAAGGATAGGGTCTTATATTCATCTATAGGCCTAGAACAACACCTGGAAGGTTGTGAGTGATCAGTGCATGTGTAGAACTGAACGAAATTGTTTTAGGTCTTGTCACATTAACGCTCTATATATCCTTACTATACTGTTTCAATTCCTTTAACAGGATGTTAGATCCCAATGATTATTGATTATTATCATGATATCATTTTCTCTGATGTTGTGCTTGTCATTATAGAAAGAAGTTTTTATAAGTGTAATACAGCAGGTATTAAAGAAGTAAATTCTATTCCTTACTTCTGTGGTCCCCTTCCTCCCTCTGCATCAGGATGTTGACAGCGCACTTGTTATTTTAAGTAAATGGCAGTTAGAGCTACCAGGATCCCCACTCAGCAGCATGGCCTCCCTGGGATCCAGGGTAATGTAGTGAAGACAGAGACCAGTTTGGCTCATTGAATCTTTGGGAATTTTATTGATCTCATGATGCTTACTGGCATCTTGGGGGCAAGCAATGAAATATCAGAAGTCTAGTTTCCAGGAAGAAATTTCCATAACAATTTATACAGTTTCTGTCCCTGTCCCTGTTACATAATTTCCCCAATTCATCCTAACCCCTAATTACTATAACAATCTACACCCCATACTATGCTACAGATGAGTTATCAGGAGATTTGGAAGAAATAAACCTGCAATCGTGTTCTTAGCTTCCAGTTCAAAGAAGATTATAAATTGAGATCTCATTTTTTTTTTAGCTGTTGCTTATGAACATTTGGCATCTCTGAAAAATGTACTAGCTCCAAAATACTGGAAAAGTTGCCAGGTAGATCTGGGCAATCTCAACATCTTGGCACTTAGACACATATGTGTCCTCCACAGTGTCCAGCCTCATCAACAGATAACGAAATATACAAATACAGGAATCATATGTGCCAAATAAGGGGGAAAGAGAGGGCACTACATCTATTATAGAAGTTCTAAGACAAAAGGAAGATGGTAGGCACCACCAGATAGTCCTATAGAAAATAAGGTATCGGATCTTAGAGAACAGTAAAATTATTATCCAGAGAGAGCACAAAGCTGAATAGTCTAAGGCAGTCTGATTGCAAAACTTGTCTCCTTAGACTGGGCTGGTACAGCTTAGCAGTTCTGAAAGAGTGTCTTGCCTCCCTTGCTAATACCAACAGTAACTACCAGAGAAAGAACTTCACAAGGAGGAAGAGGGGGATGCTGGCATATGGGAGGTGGTGAGGATTGTCTGAATAGCGATATACACCTCGACATAGCTCCTGACTAAAGCCGGCTCGGTGAGCCCCCACAGCTGCCATTGCCATGAAAATCAAGATATTCCAGAAAATACCAGTTGTTTTAAATTTTCGTGGTCCTTCCTTATGGAATGCAATTCTTTATAAAAGCGCCTTTTGAAAAGACTATCAATCAAGCATGTCCAGCACCACATGTATGAATGAATGAATGAAGCTAGCATTGTTTTTTTTTTATTACGCACAGGAGTTTTGTTCCTTGTAGCTAGTATATATTGTGGTGATCTTAAGATAGATACAGGTAACTTGTCTGGAAGGAGCACAAGTATCTAATATATAGAATACTATTTCCCCTTCCCTCAACTTTGAGGGATAATCTTGGATAATAGACTCAGTTTTGAGAGAACTCTCAAATCTTTCGGTCAAGTATTCTAGGCACTTAAACTTCCCCCTAAATAAAAAGCTGCCTAATCAATTGGCACAGTCCATTTTCAGGCTTTCCCCAAAGACTCTTTCATTCCCCGATGGGCTCAACAAACTGGGGATGTTCATTAAATTAGGATTACTATTTGGCTCTGGCAGACAAATGTGTTTCCTGGAGCAATGTTGCTTGTACATTTAGAGTGTTATATTGCTTTGTCTTAAAAGACATTGAACTGTTTCTTGGTGTATTACCAAGAGAGCAACATTAATCCTTATGGCCTCAAGTAGGAATACTTTTTCAGTGAGTATAGCAGTGGGATTACATCATTCAGGGATACAGATTTATACACCTTGCTGCCATAAATCTAGGTTTTCACCAATTTCAATACTTTAAGCAATTTTTCTAAGGTTTACTGATTCACTCATTCCCCTTTCCTCCCTCTCTTCTTTCCTCCCTTCCTTCCTTCCCTCCTTCTTTCCTCCCTCTCTTCCTTCCGATATTTTTTTAATTCAACACTCAGCACATATCTAGTCTTCTGAGTGTCTGTTTTTCTTCCTTTAGTTCTAAGTTCAAGTTTCTTGAAATGTTTAACAGTAATGTGCTGATTGGCTTCTCTTCCATGAGTAACTTACTTTTACCATGATTTGCTTTCCTAGTCTTACTTGGCTATTTATTCCTCTTGGAACTACTCTTCCCATCATTAAGTTTCTGGAAAATGCTTATGGAATACCTTTACAATCTTTTCCTAACAGAAAAAGAGAAAATTGTGTTTTATCCTTGGAATATCTCACCTCTAAATTATTTCCACTGTGGCCTTGGGAAATATTAGTAAGAACTGAACTGCTCTTCCTTTTCAATGAGAGAAAGAAACAAACTCAGCCCCTTAATGTCTGAGTTGATATTGCCCTATTGTCCTGTGCAGAGTTACTAATATATCAGATGTTCACGGGTTAAGAAAAAATAGCTTTAGAAATAAAGAAGCTTCTTAGCTTCCATTCTAATGTCACTAAGAACAACAGTGTTCCTTCAGGAGCTTCTGATGAGGACTGATTCTTTAAGGAGAAGAAATGCTCCTGGTCTTACACACATCAGTGAATCGGCTCAAGGGAAAAAAAGGGATTGTGTGCAGGATGCCATCTATGAACTGCCATCTGTAACTGCTTAACCCCTCAGGAGCTGGTAGCCAATATTTTGGGGGTAGGAGGGTTAGATTTATTTTTTTTTTGAGTAATTAGTTTTCAAAACTAGGATAAATAATCTGAGGGTACATGACATTTTTTGGATTCAAAAATTTAAAGTTAAAGCAAAGAAAATTTATACCAGAGTTGCGAAGTTAAGACAGCACAAATAAAAGCTGAAACCAGGATAAAAGAGTACAATTGATGAGGGCAATTTAAATGGGTTTTTGTCAAGTAGTCACAGTGAAAAAATACTCGAATAAATCAACTGGCTTCATTTTTATCAGAGGCTGACACCAACTGAGGACACCGGACTGGACATCAGTCAGTCCCTGACAAATGGAATCCATCTTGTTTTTCCCTTCCTCAAGTGGTATACAGATACAGTTCAGCACTTGAACCGAGTGTTCCTTATTTCACTTAGACCAATCAATATTTATTCATCTCAATGCAATGGAGTTAAAAATTTAACAGGGAACTGTTTAAGTATTAACTTAAATTTATATCTTATTTCCTAGATGACTTTTTGTCATGCATGTGTCATGTAGGCAAAGTAATTGGACAAATGGCTATTTGGGAGTTTTAATGGGTTGCTTACTTGGGAGACCAGTAAATTCAGAACTGTTAATGTCATGGGAGGGGAACCAAAACAATACTCTTTCTAGGCTTTACCCCCTATAGCGAACCAAAGCTCATGGTTGCAATTAAATCCGACCTTGTCCAGAAATCTTCAGCTGCTCCAGTGGACTGTGTTGTGTCTTCTCTGAACTCTTCGAACACTTGTCAAATACAAAGCTCATCGTCAGTGTGGCACATATCACACACTAAGCTGCAGTGTGTTTGTTTAGGTGTTGTGTTTGCACATGCCTTATCACCTCCAAGAAACTACAAGTAGCTCAAAAGTTGGAATTAAGTCTTAAGACATCATAGTCTGACTACCTAGCAGAGAAGTGGGCACACATAGGGTCTTTGGTTAATGAATCATTTTTAATTTTTAAAATTTAATTACTTGATTGTAAGTAATTTAATTAGTTAACAGTTAATAATCAACTATTCATTTACTCTACAAATATTCACAAAAGATCTACCATGCACATGGCACTATTAAAAGTCTGGAGATTAGGGGCATCTGGGTGGCCCTGTCGGTTAAGCATCGGACTTCGACTCAGGTCACGATCTCGTGGTTCTTGAGTTCGAGTCCAGTGTCAGGCTTTGTGCTGACAGCTCAGAGCCTGGAGCCTGCTTCAGATTCTGTGTCTCCCTCTCTCTCTGCCCCTCCCCTGCTCATGCTCTTTCTCTGAAAAATAAACATAAACAAAAAGATCTGGATGTTAAAAAATGATACCATTTCTGCCCTCATAGGGTGTGTATTCTAGTAGGGAATAGAGGCAATAAACAAACAGTGAAGCAGGTAAATAAAATAATGCCAAATTGTGACAGGGTTGTAAAAAGAAATAAAATTGGGTAAGTGAATAGAGAGAATTGGAATATTCTAGATAGGACAATCTCAGACAATCTTTCTGAGGAGATGATATTTGAGCTGCGACCTGATACAATTGAGATAAGAAGCCATATGAATGTCTAGATATAGAATCCACCAGGCACTTGAGGCAGAATGAAGTTGCTTATCTAAGAAACAGCAAGAAGGATCACTAGCTAAAGGAGAAGTGTAAAAGAAAATGGTAGGTCCATATATATGTTTTGATATTTGGAAAAACACTCAGAAAACTTTATTTTCCAAGAAGTTTCTTATTCCTTACCTGTTTATTAAATATGATTTTTTCTGTCATCACTACCTCTAGTGAGTTTTGGTTCTGACCCTCCAGTCCTTCACCTTCTCCCATGTTTCACCCTGTAGGCACGGTGAAAAATCCAGAACAATCACCTCAACTGGAGAAACACAGAAGCCCAGAATCTCTTTCATACTGGGCTATCTCTCACCCAAACCTGAGTAAGTCCTGCCAATCATCTTCACTCTTGCTCCCCTGTTGGCACTTGGCTAAAGTTTCCACAATGTGTACACAGGTTCCACAACATCCTGTGGTAACAAAGTTCTGAAATCTTTTCACTCGACTCCATTTAATTCCTGTCTCAGTCTTTCCCAGTAAACAGAGCCTGAAATAGATTAAATGCCAATGATTTACTGGGGAAGTGATACATGATGGCAGCGAGAGTAAAGTTGGAGGGAAACAGAGCAGAGAAAGGTGGGCAGCAAGGTCAGGTGACGCATGAAAGTTATTCTCGCTGCTTCGTGATGAGACGCACCAAGTCACTCAGTAGGTAGGTCATTAGGCTCAGTGGTATGCAGAGTAAATATTTAACAACTAGCTCTCCATGGAGGAAAAGCCCTGATTTCTAGTGTTCTCCAGTTCCTGTGGTGTAAACACTCCTGTTTTAACTGATTTTAAGCTACCAGTTAACATCACTGAATGTGTAGTTGGGAAGGGATGCATATAAATGGTTCTCACAAAACAGTAGGAGCCAGCTCCTTTATATCAATGACCAGGCTGAATAGGATATATTCCCACAGGCTAACTAACGAGAAACATGCAGACAGGAAATTCCTTCCAGAGAAAGGGAATTTATCTAGTTGGTTCCTTCTCATCTCCTCACATTGGTGAAATTCTACCTCATAAGGAGACAACTACCTTCCACTTCTGGCCATAGTTTGGGCCCCTTTGGCAAGTACTTGGGAATCTAGCTTCCTCATTCTGTGATGTGGTGTTTCATCCAACCTGGAAGTTGAAGAGGTCAGAAACTCTGGGCGTGTGGTGGTTAGGGCTCAGGTAGCTGAACCACGGATTTAGGCCAAAGTGGTGGCTCAGGCGAAACAAGTAGCTGAAGTTCTAGAAGGCATGTGAGGCCGAGAGAATCTGAACAAGCAAATGAGAGATGCTTAGTGCATTTCAACTTTGTGCCACTCAGACACACTTACACCCTCCCAGTTTATATCCAGTTCCCATACTACAACATGTGGCCTCCAGTGTGTGTGTGTGTTTGTGAAAAGAGCCCTTGTTTCTTTCTGAGAAAGTCAGAAGCCCAGTTTCTTAGGCCCCTTCAAGATGATAACCCATCTGAAACTCCTGAAAGACCTAAGGCCTGATGGAGTGACCTGGACCTTTATCCTCTAGAAGTCTGGGACATTACTTACCCTTCTTTATTGGGTTGCAATTGCTATAACAGTCCATTAAAAAAAAGTGATTGCCCTGGGATCCAGACATACTCCTCCATGTCTAATTATTTTGTATAGTAGCTAGCCAAACTTCTCCTGGTAATCAGGGTCAATTTCTCTTCACGATAATCAGCTACAATTATTCCAGCAACTCCTGCTGTTGTGCTGGCATAAGAAGTCCATAGTGGCCAAGTGCTACTCAAAGCTTCCAATGGAAGGGAGTCTTACTCTTTCCTCTGAAGGAAGTGTTCCATCAGTGACAGCCAGACATCTATTCTGGTAGATCCTTGGGCTGCAGGCAACTGAAAGACAAACTCCACAAGTGAGTCATTGAGTGTGACAGTCGACAGGGTCCATGCCAGCGTTCATTCTTTAGTTCCCAAATTTATGTATTCTAATTATCAGAGACACAACCCATATATCACCCTTTGGTTCACTGAATATACTGCATGCTAGAAGATAGCACTCCAGACCCGTAAGATATTCCCCAGATGCGTTTTAGCTGAGCCTGTAACAGCTGATCGCTTTTGGATAATGGGGTTCATGGTAAAATGAGTGAATTCCATGATCGTGAGTCCACTCTCACGTCTTTGTAACAAAAGCAGTCCTGAAGTCTCAGGCTTAGTGTGTGGGCTATCATATGACTAAGGCATTCTGTAAGCCCTTAGATTCGATATGTGTCTGAATGACAGAGGCACTGAGGACAGAGAAGGAAAACCCATATTCAGATTCTGTATCAATTTAATAACAATGAATGTCCACCCTTTCAAGGCAGAAGGGCAGAGCTACCTTTGACCTACTTCCAGGTGGCTGGTTTGTCAGTGGGACAACGTCAGGGTGCTCGGCATTGTCGTCTGCTGCCAGCAAGGTGGGCGTGCATCAGTGTCAGCAGCTAGAGCAGTCTTCGTCAAAGGGAGCCCATACTGAGCCCTGAATAATCTGCATCCTTGCCACCACGGCCATTCTGTTCATGGCTCCCTTGCACTGAAGTGACCATGAAGAAAAGCTGGCTGACATCCCTAGGAAAGATTATGCTGTCCCTCTGGCAGTATGATGAAAAACTCTACTGCAGTAGAGATGTTCTTTGGTGGGCATCAAACTATGACACAAAGATCTTCACCATGATGTCTGGGGCTCACCCCATATGTCCAATCACATAGCTCTTCCCTAGATTTCCTTGTCACTGATCTCCCAGTGTTACTCTTTTCAGGCCCCTGACCAATGACCCCTAATCATTTGTTCCTGTCTAGAAACCAATACATAGCTCTATTTTGGACTTCAGATCACTTCTCTTCGTACGAGATGTACAAGTATACATCTCAAAGCTCTGCCCGTTGGATTTCCTTTCACTGCTGTCTTCCAGGGCTCTCTGAGATGGGGCCGTAATGCAGCAGCAATATGTTTCCAATTAAAGCCATCATTACACCACTCCATCTCTAAACTATGCCTCTGTCCTTTTCTCTTCTGTTGGTTGGTCATAGGAAAACCACCCTCCACCTCCCAAGACACACATATTCACTTCCCATGAGACCATGGTATGGATTGAAAGGAGTGTCATGTAGAATAGCACCGGTGGAGTCTGGGCTCTCTTTCCATGTAATTTATCTGTGTTTTCTGCACCTGTTCGAGCTTGCTCCTGAATGCATCACTGCCATCTCCTAATGAATAGTTGCTGTGTCCATTCAAATGTGTAAATCAATCCAGTAATGCTGAGCTAGCGATGGGGGGGTCAGGTGAAAGAGTCATTTGGGCCTGTGGTCAGATGCTCAGTGTTCACTATGGCCAAGTAGCAAATCAAGAGCCGTTTTACAGACATAGAATAGAACCCCGCCCCATACAGTGTAGTCTTCTCCTAGCACTGTAAGCTTCTGCACCTTGGCTCTCCTGTAATGGTTTGCCAGGGATGTGACACAGCAATCCTATCCATTATGGAAAACTGTAGGTAGAACCACAGGATTTGGTGACACGGCCAAAGCATCGGAGAAGCTTTTACCACAGCTTGGACTCTGCAGAACTCCCTCTTGCTCTGAGCTTCATTCAAAACCAGGAAACTTCACAAATTGGTCATAGCAGTATCCCCAAATGCAGTACAGAATTCAAAGGGATCTGATAGGTATTGAGCCTTTTCTTAATGGTAGAAAGGACAAGGTACAACAATTTGCTCTTTGTCTTAGAGTGGATGTTCTAGAGTGCACAAGGCCGCTCAACTCCTAAAGTCCTCACCAGCGTGGTAGATCCATGAATCTTGATGGTTTTCTCTCTGTGGCATTCAGATAGCTTACCAAGACTATAGCATACCTGACATTTTTTGTTCTTCAAGGCCAGTTAGCGTCATAGCATCAATAGAGTGGACTGGTGTGATATTTTATGCAATATAAAGATGATGGAGGTCCCATGGATTATATTATGTCAAAAAGCATGATAGTTAACATAGCTCAGGAACAAGATAATGAAGGTATATTCCTGTCCTTGCCACGTAAATGAAAAGTGCTTTTGAGCTTCCTTGTTACAAAGTTTGGGGAAGAAAGAATTTATCAAATCAGTACCGACATACCAAGCAGGCTGCGGATCCAGACAGTACTTGCAACTGAGTCTAACAACTAGCAAAGTTAGCAAAAGTTCACGATCATCTGCTAAATCTATCAGGTTTGGCTGAGACCAATCAGAGGCAGTAAATGGACAGATGAGGGACCGCCATCCCTCTATCCTTCTGGTTTCTTTCAACGTTTATTTATTTTTGGGACAGAGAGAGACAGAGCATGAACGGGGGAGGGGCAGAGAGAGAGGGAGACACAGAATCGGAAACAGGCTCCAGGCTCCGAGCCATCAGCCCAGAGCCCGACGCGGGGCTCGAACTCACGGACCGCGAGATCGTGACCCGGCTGAAGTCGGACGCTTAACCGACTGCGCCACCCAGGCGCCCCTATCCTTCTGGTTTTTAATGATATTACTGAACTCTGTCACTGCTTCAGGAATGTGATATGCTGCTGATTTACTATCTTGACTTGAGAAGAGAGTCGGGAGGAGTCATTTTAGGTACGTGGTCATTTTTTGGTCATTTTTCTATCATAGTGACCCTATTCTCACATTAGGGAACAAATGCAATTACCCACATATTACTTTGCTAAGGCTGCCATCACAAAATATCATGGAATGGGTGGCTTCAACAACAGGTATTTGTTTCCTCACATTCCTGAAGGCCAGAAGTCTAAGACCACCGTGTCAGCAGGTTTGCCGAGCCCCCTCTCCTAGGCTTTTAGATGGCTACCTTCACCCTGTAGCTTCATGTGATTTTTCCTGTGTGTGCCCATGTCTGTGTCCAGATCTCCTCTTCTTTTTTTTTTTTTTAACTTTTTTGTAATGTTTATTTATTTTGAGAGAAAGAGACACAGAGTGGAGTTGGGGAGGGGCAGAGAGAGGGGGAGACACTGAATGTGAAGCAGGCTCCAGGTTCTGAGCTGTCAGCACAGAGCCCAATGCGGGGCTCGAACCCAAGAACACAAGATCATGACCTGAGCCGAAAGACAGATGCTCAACTGACAGAGCCACCTAGGCACCCCTCTCCTCTTATTATAAGGACACGAGTCATACTGAATTAGGGCCTACCCTAGTAACTTAATTTAACTTAATTTATTTATTTAACTTATTTAACTTACTTATCTCTTTAAAGACCTTATCTCCAAACATGATAACACTCTGAAACATTGGGGGTTAGATCTTCCGCATATGAATTTGGCGGGGGGTGGGTAGAAACAATTCAGCCTAAAAAAATGTATTCTAATTTTTAATTTTTTGAAATGCTATCAGTAAATTCAACTTAAGAGAAAATTTTGAGCTAGTTCATTTATTTTGGAGTTAGGCTTCCTCTGTTTCATTCAAAATAAGCCCATTCATAAATAGCTTAAAATTAATTCTTAATCGGGCTTGTGGTAGACATTTTTTAAGACTCCAGATGGTGTATGCTGTCTGGTTCTCAGTCATACTCCCTGGCATTCTCTGGGTATAGATTTGTTAAAATGCAGTGAGTCTGGTCAGTGTGTACAAATAGTTTTTTCTAACATCTGTGTGTTAGAAAATCATCACCGAGGGATCCCACAAATGATGGTCCTCAGGTGTTCCTATAGACTTGTATCCCTGTGCAGTTCCCAGAAAAGCTAAGTGTCGCTGTTGGTGCTCATACAGGGAAAGCAAAGAGAAGAACTGAATCAATTACCGGAATAATTATAGCTTGAGTGAACCCTTCTTCTCCTAATCTAACTATCTCAGGAAAATTTGAGGGCAGGGACTTCCTATGAGATGTCTGAGAAATTATTCGTGTCCTCCACTTTGCTTAGGGCTCTTGATATCCACGCTTTTCAAACAGGGGCAATTTTGTCCCTCACTCCAGAGAACATTTGACAATGGCTAGAGACATTTTTGATTCTCATAACTTGAGAGTACTATTGGAATCCAGCAGATGGAAGCAACGAGTGCTGATAACTAGCCCGCACACGTGCGAAGGACTGGCCCCCACAATCAAAATGTTGCAGTCCAAACTGTTAACGGTGTCGAGGCTGAACCAAACCATGTTCTCTACAACTTCATCTCTGATATGTTATACCCAAATATATGGGTGGAAAATTGGGAGCAATTAATCGCGTTAGTTTTTCTCTTTGGTCCCATTTATTGAAATTATAAAATTCTCATTCTAAAAGAAATGGAAAGACAATCTTAGGGTACTACATAACTCACCAATATGGACTAGGACAAGGACCCAGCATGAATATAGGAAACCCATTCAAAAAGTGCACTTCATTTTTTATTTTTGACAGATAAATCACACATTTGAAATCCCAGCACAGCACTGCACAGCCACCACGTTGATTGAACTTTGGTCAGATTTAGGTGTTTGTGCCCTACACCGAATTTCATGTTATGTAAATGAATTCTCTATCTTCAAAATCTTACTCTTGCAAGGCAACGATCTTTTAAAGAAAATTACATATAGGACAGAAGAGTAGTGAGGGTGACTGCATGCTTTAAATCAAATGGAAAGTCCAGAAGTTTTTCTTGGAAGTTTTTCTTGATGTTTCCTTAATGAAATAGAGATAGAGAAGTGATCATTTTACCCACTGTTTGTCTTTACTACCATAAAACATTTAGCTGTGTAATTATGAGAAACATAGTTGGTCCCTAGGCATGTGGCCTTGCAAACTCATAGGAATCCTAGTCATCAAGAAATGTCATTTTTGATTTCTGCCTCAAATCTTTCTCTCACATCCCACAGAAGGAAGTATCCCCTGGTAGGAAGGAAAAAGTAACTTTGTTTCTTTCGTCAGGTTTTCTAAATTTGTCAGATTATATGGAACCCCAGAGGTGCTTAGTGAAAACACATTTGCAGGTGCATGTGTTGATTTAAAAACGGGTTTTGCAGGTGATTCTTACACTGATGATGTAATGCTGGGAAATACCACTTTAGAGCTTGGGTCCTATGTTGGGTCTATAGCCCACAGGCCCAAACTCATCCGTCACCTGTTTTTGTAAATAAAGTATATTTGTTGGAATGCAGCCAAATCCATTCAGTTACTTACGTCTATCGCTGCTTTCACACCACAACAGCAAAGTTTAGTAGTTGCATGTGGCCTGCAAAGACAAAAATATTTACTCTTTGGTCCTTTAGAGAAACAAACAGTTTTTTGATCCCTGCTCTAGACAAGGGTAAGGTGGGAAGGGGTGGGTATGGGCAAAACAGACTGTTCTCTGCCTGAAACCACAACCCAGCACTTGTTCCAAAACAAACAGTGAGACATTTATTTAATTTTTCTGGGAGTCAAGCAATTTGAAGGAACTAATTTGCTACTTCAATTAACTAAGATTTATCGAGTCCAGAAATTCATTCAGAAATATTTAAAACTATGAAGACCTCTGCCTTTTGGGAAGTTGGCCAAATGTAACATATATAAGTCAATTAAAGCAACATGGTATGCTCAACTGGATGCCACTGACTTAAAAATCACCAGACATATAAAGGCAAGATGAGATAAGGAAGGTGCTGAGGTTAAATATGAGATTATGCTGGGCACGGAAGGAGTGAGTAGTAAATATATACTCAATTGGTTGACTACTGGCTAATTTATTGGCTGATACATGTCAGGAGAGTTTGCATCTTGATGAACAATGAGAAGATTGGGTGTTGAATTAGGTAGCTGTTGATGCATCGTCAATTACCCCCAAATTTAAGGGCTTAAACAGAAAATGTTTATTATCTCACCCATTTTCTGTATGAATCTGGGGAGAGCTTAGCTGAGTAGTTCTGGTTCAGGACTTCTGATAGGGCTGAGGTCAAGCGAGGTATAGGCTGAGGTTGCTGTCAAAAGGAAGCTTGACTGGGGCTACAGTCCCCACTTCCAATATGGCTCACTCACAAGGCTGTAGGCTGGAAGCCTCAGTTTCTTGCTGATGGTAGGCAGGGGGCCTTTGTTCCTTTACACAAGGACTCTTAACAGGGCTGCTGAAGTGTCCTTACCATATGGCCACTGGCTTCCTGCACAGCCAGTGGTCCAAAGGAGAAAGTGAGTTGAAGGAGGAAGCTGTCATTCCTTTAACGACCTAAGACAGAGTTTCCATCACTTTTGTCACATGCTATTCATTAGAAGTGGGTCAGTAAGGCCAACCCAGATGCAAAAGGATGGCAATCAGCCTCCAGCATTTAAAGTGAGGAATAGTGAAGAATGTGTGGACATTTGTCATAGAGGTGAGTCAAAGCAAGAATCTGGCATTAGAATACAAAAAACTTATGTTCTTCTCACCAGGCTCAGAAAGACATGTGCTTTGTTTCCACCCATAAGCCCCCAAACTATTAGCCATCATTAAGCAATCAAATTCTCCCACTTACATATTTTTCAACGGGCCTTGTCATAAAACAGCAGAAGGATGTTTTTCTTGATTTACACCAGATAAAGAGAGGTCAGTCCTACAGGTGCCTCTCTCTGTGTGCCCTCTTTTATTGGAGAAGAATATAGGGGGTAGAGAATATACTTTATAACTTCCAAAGCTCCAGGGTATATATTTTTAACCATGTGGAAAAATCAGAAGCTTAATGATAACATACTATCAAGAGAAAAGAAACTGAGTCTCTGGAGTCACTTCAGTTACTAGTATGAAATCTTATTTTTCACAGGTATTTAATAATAGATTTTATTGGTAAGTAAAGCAACTAGTTCCATTTGTGATATTGGCTTGGTGTTTATATAGATGTACCTTTATTCTTACATATTTTTAAAATGTCACTGTCCATTAACATGTGTGTTTAACATTACAAGCTACTGGTGATAAATTATGGGTATAGCCCAACTTATTACCACACTTTTAAAGATGGTTTCTGATAGTACCATCAACTAAGTAATTTATTCAACCATTCCTCAGGTCTGTTTTACTTGCCTCTTTCGGTGATTTTGGTCATATGGGACTCTCTGACCACTCTGTGGTAAAATATTAACTCAAATGTCTTCTGAAAAATCACCTCTGACAAAGACTTCAAGACTTGCCTGGCATTGATACTATTATCAATGTCCAAAGATGAATTCTTATGGCCTTAATTCCACTAGCACATCCTATCCCTTTGGACGTGGAGATAATAATGAGCATATGACCCTATTCAAGTCAGCCAGAGACAGAGCCTGGGCTCTTTTTCAACTATCGTGTGGGAAAAAAAGCTTTCCTTGGACGCCATTTTGCTGTCAGGTGGGAATGCCTTGCTTCAAAGTGGGGAATAAGAATGAAGTGAACGCCACAGGAGGGAAAACACTGAGAAGCACAAGAGTGAGTCTTAGTAACACCACATGAACCCCTGGATCCAGACTTAACCAAAACCAGAGTTGAGTTTTCTGTCACTTGAAATATAAAACAATCATACCTGATATTTACTTGTTTGATTGGGCTCTTTGTTATTTGTATATGTGTTTGCTTTCAAAACTCTTTGTGTATAGACAGCACAAATTGTATCACTGGGCACTCACCAGGCCATTTCTCAAGACTGGTTCAAGTAAATATTATTGCAGTTGATTTGTCTCATTTTTATGTGGGGTTGGAATGGGAGAATATGATGTTTTTTTTTTTTTTAAACATTAAGTCTCCCTGTGGGGCATGTCATTTGCGGCCTGTGTTTGTCATGCTTATGGTGCATTCAAAAACACTCCCTAAATTCAATCTCTGAATTAAGCTGTAACCAAGCTTGTATATTCATTAGAGAAGAAAAATTCTCCTCGAAGAAGTTCAAATTGTTTATTGATTTTCATTTCTGTGTTCAAAGGAAGCCTGGGCAAGTCTGTCTCAGCAAGTCCCCATGGGACTAAAGAGCCAACAAGTACATCACATTTAAACCCAGTGGAGCAGCTCCGAACCAAAATGGGAGGATTCTTCTAAAACTATATTAATAAATAGTAAGAGGATGAGATTTACAGTTCAATAAAGTTGATTCTTAACAAGGAATAACAAATTTGCCACAGCTAGCAATAAATGACAATTTAGAGGAAAGCTTGAAAAAAAATGAAAATAAAATAAGGGAAGTAGAAAGTGTATTTGGGTAGCTTCCTTCTGCCTAGGGCTTGGGTTAGAGAGAAATTTTTAAAAATCACTTCTTATTTAACTTTGATAATTTAACTATGTGGTAACTTTTTTCTTTTTTCTTTTTCTGTTCTTTTCTTTTTTTGAGAGAGACAGAGAGGGCACAAGTGAGTGAGAGAGATTTCCATGAGGGGCAGAGAGAGAGAAGGAAAGAAGCAAGGCTCACTTGAAGCAGGCCAGAGCTCACCCGATGTGGGGCTCAAACCCACGAGTCGTGAGATCATGACCTGAGCTGAAGCCAGATGCTTAACCGACTGAGCCACACAGGCACACTGTATGTGGTGATTCTTACTGCATAACCAGTTGAGTGCATGAAGTGGTTCATGAAGACAGGAATGTGGCTGTTCCATTTATTGGCGGTGACGTACTTCTACCTGAATACCCTCTCAGGCATCTCTGAAAGAAGGAGATACTAGTTTATTTAAAAAAAAAAAAAAAAAAGAGCATCAATATGAATATTTTATGTGTCTTGAAGCAGAATCTAAAAATTTCCTTTTAAAAGTGAATGTGAGGGTTGCTGAATTTTCATGGCCCTTTGATAGGTGTTGACTATCACAAAAGTCACCACCACACCCTGATACGCAGAGGCTGTAAAATCTCCTTTTATCGCATCCATTTCCTTTTAGAAATAAAATGAAACGTGCTTCATTTTACTAAGTATAAAGACAAGCTTAGAAAGATAAGTCTTCTCTGCCAGATTCAAGACTGGAGGTAAAGAGGCTTTGAAAAACACCTACATTTTAGTTTTTTATTGGTCCTGAAAGACGCAACAAGACAAGGGGCCCAAATCAGTTTTGAAATCAACCAAACATGTATTAGAAGATTATGTGAAGCCAAGTGTTACCTTCGTTGTCTAAAATAGGAGAGGAAGGGCCTTGCCTGTTCAATCCCTCCAGGACTGTTTAACCTCAGTTGTGCGGAAGCTGTCTGGAGGCCTGAGAAGATTATTTCATCACTGTGGATAACCGTCTCCTCATCGGTAGAGAGAAATGCATTAGTTTCGCCTCAGAATGATGTTTTGACGATGCAATATGAAGGCGTTGGCGGTAACATTTTGCAAAAATACAAACGTAGAACTCTGAGGTTGACCAGCAGGAGTGACACCGGTGTCCTATGGAAATCACGTGTGGCCCAGCCACATCGTTCGAAGACCAAACGCTCAGAGCTGCTAGCAGCGTTGCCCAAAACACACCGTTCGATGGAAGTGGGAACCAGTCAGTGTCTTCCATAAAGACAGTGTAACCTGGAAAGCCCATAAAAAATAACGGGGTCCCTTCCATCCTCCCCGGCAAGCAGGGGTTCCAGGAAGGGTAGCCGAGAGACCCGGGTCAAGAGGGTTTTCAGAAACTTCCCCAACTGTGGGAAGAGGCTCCCCTCGGGAAGATTGAGAAACGAAAATATGCAGTTACAGGACATCAAAGTGTTCAAGTTCAAATGAAAACCAGTCATTACACGAACAATGAAAAGCCGTCAGTGTTTAGAAACTTGCAGCCTATTGGATGTTTTGGCCGCTTTGGATCCAGATGTTCTACAGTGAAGAATTTGTTCCAGATGTGGAGGTCAGTTCTACACTGAACCAAAGTTCCGTCCAATAAAGGTATTCAAATGATCTCTATCAAAAATAAATAAATAACGAATAAATAAATAAAATAACCTTTATCAAATTTCAGGGAAAACAAATCAGGCTGCATCCAAAAAAGAAATTGTGGATGAACGGGCTAGATTCGTAGTACCGCTGGGGGCTGTGAACCATCTCAGCACTATGACGTTGCTTCTGTGAGAAGCCCAGAGAAGATGCACCGGCCGAGAGAGTTCTCCCATTTATCGGCAAGGCTTCGATAGGTTGCATAATTATAATTCCGGGAAAATAGTTTTCACCAGCACTTTTGTATTAAAGGGAATAATTTGTTATTGAAAAACATTGTTTGAAGCAGCAATCTAATTTTTTTAAAAATGCAGCGAAGTCTGGTGAGACAAAGTAGAGGCAAAATCTCTCCATTCTGGTCCTAGATCAAACACTGGTCTACTGCGCAAGCTTCCATGAGTCATTTATGCTTCTAGTGTCACTGTGGACAAGGCAAACATCCAGATAAGACTGGAAAGTAGAAAGTCCTTAACTCAGGTGTGTGCTCGAGCTTCAGGAATACATCTTTTGTCTGGTGACTAGGAAGCACCCAGCTGCCTCACAGGGGCCTCGGTTTCCTTAGGGTCATATACTCTGCACAAAATGTCTCACACATATTAAAAAAAAATTAAGAAGAAAAATAAAGGGGCACCTCGGTGGCTCAGTCGGTTAAGCATCCAACTTCAGCTCAGGCCATGATCTTGCAGTTTGTGAGTTCGAGCCCCGCGTCAGGCTCTGTGCTGACAGCTCGGAGCCTGGAGCCTGCTTCCGATTCTGTGTCTCCCTCTCTCTCTGCCCTTCCCCTGCTCGCACTCTGTCTTTCTCTCTCAAAAATAAATAAACACTAAAAAAATCTTTTTTTTTCTTAACAAAAAAAAGCTCTCATGCGTAATTCTTTGCTTTTAAGGTCAGTGGCAACTAGCTAAGCCATGCCTCCTCCCCTTGTATAACCATAATCTACTGGTGTCCACGTGGTTACCTCGTTATTTCCTCTGTACTCCACCTTCTGACATCATTCTTCGTCATTACGACGTGCACGCTGAAGACACAGCCGATAGATGCGTTCTTGGACTTCCTCGGTTTCTAGTCCCTTCAAGCCCCTTGTACTCAAGGGCACATTCTGGACATTCTCTTCATCCAGAGCAACTCCACGTCCACCTTCTTAAACTCAGACATCTCACTAGACTATTGCATACTTTTCTCGCAGCTCTCTTACTGCTCCTTCTCTTCTGCGCCAGAGAGAGAGCAGTCTTTTGGTCCCTTCATTGTTTTGCAACCTAGTAGAGCCTTCCTGGCTCCGCCCCCAAATTGACCGTCTAGTCTATTTTCTACCACCATTGCTCTCTCGGGTCCCCTGGCTGCTCCTCTGGCCTCACCACCAGACACTGCCTGCATCATCCTCTACACAGAAGGAGTATCAAGTCCCTTACAATTCTCTGAAAACATCACATGAGGCTATTTTATGTTTAGGGGTCTTGCCACACTGTCCAAAGATTTGGCTCAGGCATCCTCTTAGAATTCATCCCTGACATTTTCCTCAAGCCTTTCCCCTACTGAGCTAAGGACCTCTGTCCTTGCACACACTGCACTCCTGGCCATCACAGCATTATGCACATGCTAGTGACAAGATCTGCTAACATTTCTATCCTTCCCAGTAAACATATAAGCTCATCTAGAGGAGAGACTTTACTTTTTGATCCTTAACTCTCCAGCACCTGCTAGTGTAGTGAGGCTATTAGAGGTGCTCCGTAAATATTTCCTGCCATGAAATCAGCTAGACTCCCACCCTCCTTCCGCACTTGATCCTCTAATTCTCTAGTCTGAAGCAATTAAGCAACCAGCCTTCCTGACTCTTATGCCACAGAAAATCACACAACTATCATCCATCTGGAAGACAAACTCCACGAGAGCTTGGCTGATTCACCATTGCCTAGAACAACCAAGCATATAATAGATGTTTTAAAATGTATGGAATTTCAGTATTGCATCTAAATTTATGGCTTTTCAATATTCGGTGGGCTCAACACATGTCAAACTTTTTTTCTTGCACTTGAACAGGTTTGTCTCTATTTTCATCAGAGATTACTCCCCAACTCTCTGTATCCTTAAGCTTCCCAACATACTTCCAGCTGACACCCTGCCATCCACTTCCTTGGATAAAATAGAAATACGGAACATGAATTTCTCCAGCCTCCCTCACCATGTGCTAGTGGCTTTAGAAGAAATGATGAACTCATCTCATGCTTATGAGAAAAAGTCACTGTGCTCAATGCCAAGATGTTTATCACTTTGATTATTGACCAGCACTGGTACTTTAACTCCATGCTTCATATAAACACAGGTAATATGATTACATCTATTGAAAGAATTATTTTATTATTGTTAACAATTATTTGTCTTAAGTCACCTTATAATAACCAACAAGCTGTGTTTTACCATTCTTATCAATAAATAGTTTACATAGTCTGCACACATGGGTGTCTGGTCATATGACCCACTGTGGAGACTTTTGGGTGATCCCAAGGTGCAGAGTTTAGTGTCTTCTATAATAGAAGATGCACAGATATTTCTAATCATTCGACACTCTTTTCACTAGAGATAGGAGGTTGGGGTCCATAGGGTCAGGGTCCTAGAAACACTGCTTGTTAGTTCAAGACAATTGTAGATCTCACAAATATTTGTGGCATGCTTACTTATTTACCAAACAAAATCCAGATAAAAAGAAGAGATGAAATATATGCTTCAACTTTTATCTATATTTAATTTATATAAATCCCAACTCCAATCATTTTATACTTTTTAGAGAAGTGGCTTGAATGTAGTCCTCTCTGTATATGCACCACGCCTTTAGTACAAGAATTTTTCTTATGATAGCTTTCAAAAAAGCCATAAATATAGGTAAATAACATTTTAAAAATTCTCAAGGGATCAGTCAAACTTCCCTTGTATTAGAATTTTGGTGCAACAATTATTATCTGAAGTGGGGGAAATAAGAGTCAAAATTTTCTGGCTTTAAAGGGAGATTTCATTGCAATGCAATTTGTTGCAGTGTAATTTAACCTGGATATAAACTATAATCAAAAGGCAGAAAATGGCTCATTTGCAAATTAAGAGACATGACCTATGAAAGTACAGAAGCTTTATTTATTGCTTAAAAACACAGAAGATTTATTTATGACTTAAAAATTATGAAGTTAATTTTTAAGTATTGAGTTCAGAAATAATGGGTTTAGAACCAATTAAATTAATATCATTGATTGGAAACTAAATAAAAGCTTTTTTATTATTGTCATTATTTTTGAGCTCACTATGTCAACTCAATAAGTGTTTGTTAATTAAGTTAATTGTTTGGACTGAAGAAAAATAGACTTTTACATTAAGGTCATCATTTATTTCAATCCCTGAATCAGATATTTTTTTTCTGGTACTTGTCGAGTTTGCTGCTGGTTTCCAAACTGTCTGTCCAATTTCCAAACAAGGTGATTTCATTACAAGGACTTTTATATATGCTCAAGGTCTAGAAGACTCTCAAAACAAATGGAAAGATCAAATGTGATTTATGTTGATAAACATGCACTTCCTAGATGAGAACATCCTTACTACCCAAAATAAATATTGAGTAGAATTTTTAAGATAAAGAATATGAGCTATGGTCTACTTCTGGGAGGAGAAATAATGTGCGTAAAGAAACAGGGGCAGAAACAGAAGAAGGGAGAAAAGACTTGAAAATATCTTTGCCTAGAGGTAACACACCCAACTGTATAGTCTATCCTAAGAGAAAAGCACATTTTTTTACTCATAAGAGTCCATTGTTAAAATCCCCATCCTTTACATCATAACCCTTCTAAAAATTCATTTCCTATTAGGAAAATCAGCTCAAAAACATTATTCATGTAAACTGCTAGAAAAAATGGTCTGAATATATTCATAAAGTGGTTGTGACTGGCTTGGGTTTATAGTGACACCATATCAATCCGAGTCCTTGAGAATTTGCCAGGTTTTGTCTATGTCATTTGTTTATAATACAATGGATGAAACTTGGTTTTCCTGTCTTGAGACCAAAGCACTAAGTTAAGGCATATTTATGCATGACTTAAGAGTACTGCCAAATACACAAAAATAGACACATAGATCAATGGAACAGAATAGAGAGCCCAGAAATAAACCCATGATTATATGGTCAATTAATCTTCAACAAAGGAGGCAAGAATATGCAGTGGGAAAAAGCCAGTCTCTTCAACAAATGGTGTTGGGAAAACTGGACAGCTATATGCAAAAGAATAAAACTGGGCCACTTTCTCACACCATACACAAAAATAAACTCAAAATGGATTAAGGACTTAAATGTGAGACCTGAAATGATAAAAATCTTAGAAGAGAGCACAGACAGTAATTTCCTCTGACATGGGCCATAACAACATCTTTTTAGATATTCTCCTGGGGCAAGGTAAATAAAAGAAATAAACTATAGGGACTACATCAAAGTAAAAAACTTTTGCACAAGAAAGGAAATAACCAATAAACTAAAATACAACCTACTGAATGGAAGAAGATATTTACAAATGGCATATCCAATAAAGAGTTAGTATCCAAGATATATAAAGAACTTATACAACTCAACACACAGCCCCCAAAAAACAAATAATCCAATTTACAAATGGGCGGAAGACATGAACAGACATTTGTCCAAAGAAGACAAACAGATGGCCAGCAGACGCATGAAAAAATGCTCAACATCATTCATCATTATGGAAATGCAAATCAAAACCACAATGAGGTATCACCTCATACCTGTCAGAATGGCTAAAATCAAAAACTTAGGAAACAACAAGTGGCAAGGATGTGGAGGGAAAAAAAG